>NW_011888839.1:5071442-5075803 GCF_000151845.1 Pteropus vampyrus
AAAAAAAAAAAACAGTTCATTCCAACTGAAGGTCTCTTTCTTCTTTGTCTACAAAAGTACAAAACAATGCCCTGCTAATGGGCCTTTTGGTTAATGCATATGCAGTGGCTGTTACTAGGTGTTGCGAGCGCATGTAGAGGACAGAAGAAATCTGCTCTGTAAGCCCTATTTTAAATCAGATGTTTCGAGTCAGTTAACTGCAAAATAAAGAGGGGAGGGAATTAAATAGTGACTTAGAAACAAAAGGAAAAATGTAAGTGGGCCAAGGGAAAAGCTTTTAGTAAATGTGAAAAATCATGCTGGCACTGATGATAGGCCACTTAGGAGTGATTATTTCTAATGGAGCAAAGAGGGGTGGCGGGTGCTGTGAAGTGCAGGCTTCAGTCTCCTCAAAGAGACCCTGGCTCTCCGACTGTCACTTTCTCTTGGGGCTGGGGCTGACTTGCTGTTAATGGACCCCCAGCCCTGCATCAGCTGTTCTTAAGCACAGCCAATTATGAGATAAAACAGTTTTTGGCACAGCTTCTCTTTGTCCACTAAATATTTTTCTAGGGGCAGTTGGGGTTTAAAATGAAATGGAAATAGATAAAATTTATCTTTTCTCCGAGTCTCCACTCTTGTCCTTTCTCTTTCATTGATAACTCATCTACTGCTTCAGGAACCTAGTAGACTGCATTTTTTTCCCCTTCCTCCTAGTCAAACAGAGAAAGATAAGTTTCTGGTCATTTAAACTGCCATTCATACTAATTGGTTTCTAATATGTGTCCTCTTTGGGGATTAGCAGTATTTTAAACCTTTGCTCTTTTGTTGTGGTCTGAAAAATTCTATTTGTTCCGGAAGGTAAAGGAGAATTTAAGTATCTGAATTGATTCTAAGAATGGTGTCCAAACTGCTTTCCTATTGCTTTGGTCAAAGGAAACAGTCTGTATCTCCCAGGAAGCCCTGTTTCAAGGAATTTGTCAAGAACACTAAATCAGTTTTAACTGCATGAGACATTCCTGGTAGATCTAGGGTGACAAAAGGGCTCTTCTGGCCTTTACTGCTCTTATCTGCAGCCCTAAGGTATGGTCTCTGTTCAGACTTGGTACTGAGGTCCCCCCTTGGCTGGCTACTTCCACTATTCTGCACCTCTCTCTCCTCACAATCACTTCCTTTCCTTCCCTTTCTCAGCTTCCTAGCATCCGCCATCACTACTAGGGCTCCTACTCAGGGCTTTCTCTCTTGACTCTTGGCTGGCACCTGCTCTGATTCTCTGACCCTACCTTGAAGCACAGTGATCCTGCTAGTACCCCAAACATTCTGTAAACTCATTTGCCTATTTGCTATAAATCTTAAATCTCCAAGTTCACTATGAGGAGGACATCCAGGGTGGTTTAGGAAGGAGATTCAGTTCTAGTAATTTGAGAATTTAAGTAAAAGCTGGAATGTGGCTTGTTCTTGGATGTGGACTGGAATGATCTATGAAAGTCAAGGTTGATTTTTAGCTGGTAAACGTCTCTAAGGTCTGAGGAAATTGGTTGTTAAACATTTTTAATATTACTCCCAACCTAGTGTGGTCCAGAGGCAAAGTAGTAGAATGGCAAAAACATGGACTTATTTAGCCAGACATGAGTACTAATTAATGTGTGACTTTGGGCAAGTTACATAACTTCTTTACATCTATGGTCTCTGTGATTTCTCTGTGCTTCCTTTAAGGAATAAATAACAAAAATAAAATACGTATCACAGCTCCAGAGCTATTATTATTTGCTTATATATTTCTTTGTTTTTATTCCAGGACCTGAACTAACTTCTTGGAGGAAAGAAAGAGGGACAAAGTCATTAGATGGGAGCTTCTAGAAAGAGGGGTTCTGGTAATTATTTCAAAAATTTAGTCTCTTCTAAAATGCTCTAACAATAGAAATAATTTAAAGGTATAATCATTATTATTGCAAACAGTAAAGACACAGAATCACAGTGCATAAGTGACCTTTATAGCTTTGAATTCAAGCTTTATTTTATTACATAAATCTTTGCATTAAAGATATTTAATAATATGTTGGCTTATAACTTTAAAAAATACTAAAAAGTAGTTTAAGAGGCAATTTTTATATCTATTTCCCCCAAAAAAACATAACTCAGTGAAAATATCTCTACATAGATATGAGATAATCAGGCCCACAATTTGTGGTTTCTGATAATCTAACAGAACACTAGAGTGAACCTTGGAGAATCTGGATGAATGAATAGTTTATATGATCCTTGGTCTAATTCATATCTCAAATATGCCCTTTATTTATATACTCCAAGAACCTGGAATGGTGGCAGGCATTTAGTAGGTAGCTAATAAATATTTATGTGACATATGAATAGAGACACTGTTAACCAATGCTAATTGTATTAAGTCCATGTATATTAGCTCTAAACTGTATATAGCTAGACTTCTAAGCCATAACATATCTAAGGCTATAGTCTGTCTTTATTACAATTTAACAAAAAACAATAGCTAAGAATATAGTAGGAGAAGCCAGTGGTTCTCCATCAGGGGCGATATTGCCTCCGGGAAACACTTGGCAATGTCTGAAGACATATTTGATTCTCACAACTGGGGGTGGAGACTGCTGCTGACATCTAGTGGGTAGAGGCTACAACATACAGAACAGCCCCTTCACAACAGAGAACTATCTGGCCCCATTGTCAATAGTTTCGAGGACAAGAAACGCTAGTCTAAGCCATGGATATTTGAGACTGGTACCTAGCACATCACAGTGATATGTATTGCTGACTTCTGCTTTCCATGCTAAACACTTTATGTACTTGCCATTTAATGTGTATTCCAGCCATTTTGGTAGATTTTCCATGACCTAACTTTACTTTGCCTGCTCTTTTACAACATGGCAGATGCTATTTATCTTTAGTAGGAAAAAAGAAAAAAGAAAAAAAGAAAAAAAAAACAAATGACTGAGAGAGTTGTATGAGGAGCATTATGCATACTTTTTATAGTCACTGTCTGCTGCTTCAGATATAATCTTTATCCTCTGTAAAACTAGAGACACTAAATACCATTTACTCATCTCTGCTTATCTCTTATTTTTGTTTGTCTGCTGCAGTTTCTTATGTCTCATAAAATAAAACCTTGGCTTAATGTGCACTTCTATAGCCTTGGAAAAAACTTTAAGTCCTCAAAAATTCATAGAGTGTAAAAGTTGCAAAGATGATATTATATTATTACTTTTGTTTAATGCTTTCTACTGGCCTGAACACTTCTCTTTTTGGAGTCGACTGTCTATATCACAGCTTAATCATGCAGAGATATGCATAGAGCTGTGGACTCTGGACTCTTGTTTAGCTTCAGCTGCTAAGTCCCTCCTCACCCTCCAATACATCATAGAAGTTTATTTCATTTTGTCATCATCTTTTTGTTGAAGTTTGTTGTTTTCTCCTTATTTTTGTCAAAGGTAGAGTTGTAGTGAAAAACATAAGTCCTGGATTCAACACTGGGATCAAATCCAGATTCCAATACTTAGTATTTTACCTTGGAAAAGTTCCTTAATGTCTTTACCACACATTCCACATTTGTATATATGAGGACAATAAAACAATATATAACATTAGGAAAATGACTGCATGTAAAGTACTTAGACTGCAACCAGCATGCAGCAAGTTCTCAGTAGCAGTTTTTATGATGATCATTACTGATGTTTATCTCTTATACATTATATCTCTTTCCTGTCTCTCTTCTCTGTGTTAAAAGCAAAGAAGATAATTCCTTCTCCAAATGTCTCTTTTCTCTTCTTCCCACATATTCCTGGTTGAAGGTTGAAAATTTTAAGATAATATTTACAGAGATAAAAATGTAGCAGTTTTAATTTCTCTATCTGGCAAGAAATTTAATGTATTCTACTGACAAAGAATTTCAAAAGTCATCTTCAATTTTCTGTAGTGATATCTTTTGCAAACTTTCAAGTGTAGGTGCAGAATTGTTACAGTTATAACATAAAGCAAGTCAACACATTATTCTTAGTTATTTTTGTTTTCACTTTTCATTTATTTCTGGTATAATTGAAGTAAACTAAAGAGTATATATTTAAAGAGTAAAATTTGATTAGTTTTGGTATCATGAAATTATCACAACAGTCGAGATAAATATTTCTATCACCCACTAAAGTTTCTTTATGCCTCTTTATAATTATGTTTACTTTTTACTTTATCAAAAGACCAACAGGTAAGAATTAACTAGATTAAGATGAATACAAGTAAATTCTGCACTTTCTCAATGAGACATCCAGAATTATAATTAAATCATCAAAAAATAACAAAATCTTTTTCTTTGAAATCCAAGTGGAAAATATAATTGTGTCAGAATATAGGTTCTCAGACCC
>NW_011888839.1:5077218-5084670 GCF_000151845.1 Pteropus vampyrus
TCTGCATGTTGTAGTTAAAGACCCCTATGTGGACAACTTTTCTCATCATCATCATGGCATGGGAAGAAAATGTGACAAATTGATTATTGGTTTTTAAAACATCTACCAAGAAGTGATTCAGTACTTTTGTTCACATTTCACTAGTGATAGAAAATCACGTGGCTTTTCCTAGCTTCAAAGAGGATGAGAAAATGCAATTCTGTTTTGTGCATAAAGCAGAACTGGCTATATTTAGTAAATAGCACCAATAACTATAAAACATAATAACTTTTTAATGTAAAATATGCTACATAAATTAAACATTTTGTTTATTTAAAATTTAATTATACCATTTTTTTTCCTAGAAAGTTTATTAATTCCCGTTAACCAACATTTCGAAGTTCAAATCAAGACTGTCCCTTGTATTCGTCTTTGGGAACCTCCTTATGCCTTCAATCCTTATTCAGTCCTTTGAAGTCCAGGGTCAGCTCTTGGGTAAACTTCTTTAGTTCTCAAATGAATATACACTCTAATTTTAGGGCATGCCAGGCCCTTCATGATCTCTTTTGACCTATTTGTTCTCATTTTGGGCACTCCTACCTGACATACCCTGTGTTTCAACTACAGTAGACATGTCCCATGCTACAAATTTAACATATTGCTTCACAGCTTTGTACTTTTGTGTTTCTTATACTATCTATCCTTAACATGCATTGAGACCCAGTTTAAATGACATCTATATTTACTTTCTCTAACCAGGTGATTTCCTTGCTCTTACCTCCTGTTTGGCCATAATACTCTCTAGGCGGCTCTCTTTTAACACTTAGCATAACATCTTATAATTTATTTGCAATACCAGATTTTAAGTAGTTGGAGAATAAAAAATATCTTGTTTTTTTTTGTTCTTCTTTGGTCAAGTAAGTGCTTATTAAGGAATTAGTTTATGTAATCAGTATGTATCATCAGTATATAAGTGTCTAAGGATAAAAATTATTTTCAAAATAGTAATTACCTTCAAATTAAATACGTTACAGTAATTAATGGGAGATGACCTCCCTCCATCTGCCATTGAGAACTGACGAAGTGAGTCCAAATTAAAGAATGATAGTCCACTATAAAATAAGCAAGTCATTTGGATGTGTTATACAACATGGTGAATAGAGTTAATAATACTGTATTGCATATCTTAAAGTGACTAAGAGAGTAGGTCTTAAAAGTTCTCATCACAAGAAAAATAATTATAAATATATAAGTGACAGATGCTAACTAGACTTATTGTGGTAATCAAGTATTAAATCATTATGTTGTATACCTGAAATTAAAATAATGTATGTTAATTATACCTCAACAAAAATTTTAGAAAAGAAGAAGAATGATAAAACTTAGCTGAAGTACCACATGTACTGTTTGAATCTAAAGTCCTTAAAGGATCTATATTAGTTGACTGGCTATCAGTTAGGCTAATAAATTAAAAAACTAATGTTCTATCATTTACAAAGTATACTTTAATATAACTCAAATTCGTCTGGATTTAGAAAATCTGAATACATCATCCAAAGAAATCTATAGATATAATGCTATCTCTATCAAAATTCCAATTGTATTTTTGCAGAAGTAGAAAAATCCATGTTAATATTCATTTAGAATCTCAAGAGAGTGCAAATAGCCAAAATAATCTTAAAAAAGAAGAACAGAGTTAGAGGTCTCACACTTTCTAATTTCAAAACTTATTGCAAAGCTACAGTAATCAAAACAGTATGGCACTAGCATGAACACAAATCAATGGATTGGACTAGAGAGGATGGAAGTAAAGTCTCGCATATATAGTCAAGTGATTTTCAAAAAGGATATTAAGACTATCCAACGGAGAAAGAACAGTCTTTTCAACAAAGTTAGGAAAATTGAATATCCATGTCTAAAAGGATAAGCTTGGATATTTACTTTACACCATATACAAAAATTAACTCAAAATGAATCAAAGATCTAAAGACAAAACTATACAAACATAAGGAAAATGCCTCATGGCAATGATTTTTTGGATATAATACCAAAGACATAATTAACAGAAGTATATAAAATGAGTACAAAATTATAAACTTCTGTGCATCAAAGGACACAATAAACAGAGTGAAAAGGCAACCTATGAAATGAGAGGAAATATTTATAAATCATGTAACTCATAAAGAGGTAATCTCCAGAATATATAAAGAACTCCTACAACCCCAAAACAAAAAATTCAAACAACGCAATTTTAAAATGGGCAAATTATTTAAATAACATTTCTCCAAAGACAAATGGCTAATAAGCATATGAAAAGATGTTCAACATGACTAATCATTAAGAAAATGTAAATCAAAACCAAAATGAAATATCACCTCGCACCAATCAGGATGGCTACTATCAAAAACAAAACCAGAGAATATCAAGTGCTGGTGGGAATATAGAAATATTAGAATCTTTGTCCATTGTTGGTAGGAATGTAAAACAGTGTATTCCTTTGGAAAAAAAAGGAGGTGCTTTCACCAAATAATTAAAAATGGGGTCTTGAAGAGATTTTTGTACACCCATGTTGTATGTCAATTAAATCTCAATAAACATTTTAAAAAAGAAAAAGAATGGTCAAAAGCTGGAAGTATCTATGTAGAGATAAATGGATAAACAAAATGTGGTAAACATATAGAATGGAATTTTATTCAGTCTTAAAAAAGGAAGGAAATTTTGACGGATGGATACACAACATGGATAAACCTTGAGGACATTATTTTAAGTGAAATAAGGCAGTCACAAAAAGACAAATACTGTATAATTATACTTATATGAGGTATCCAGAGTACTCAAATTCATAGAAACAGAAAGTAAAATGGTAGTTATCCAGGGTTGGGAGGAGGAGAAATGGGGAGGAGTTGTTATAGGGTATAAAATTTCAGTTTTGCAAGATTAAATAAATTCTGGAGATTGGTTTTCCAACAATGTGAACATACTTAATATCACTGACTGTACACTTAAAAATGGTTAATATGGTTAATATGGTAAATTTTATTTTATATATATTTTACCACAATTAAAAATAGAAAAAGCCGAGTACAATATCACTATGCCCTGTACATGTTTAAGACCACTACAACTTAATAGTGTACAAATGTTTAAGTCTATCTCTACCCTAAACTAATGACCAAAATAGTTGCAAATAATGTTGTCAGTTCTACAACCTCTTTTAGAGATATTGTAATCTCCTAAATAGTGAAGCAGTTACAACCATAGATTAAATTGTATTGAGGAAAATACATGGATAATTATGAAAACAATATCACAGTAAGTCACTGTGTAAAATTTGCCTTGCATAATTACTCTGTAAGAAAAAAGTGACTTTTAAGGATTATTATTTCAATAGGCAGAGAAAACCATTCTGTGTGTCTTGGTTTGCCAAAAGCCTCTGTGAATGCTCTTTGATCTTTGCTATAGGCTAAAGGAACCCTTTTTCAATAATGTAAAAGCTAAGATCTGAGAAGTACCCTTTAGATGTGTCTTAACATAGAAATACAAATATCTTTTTCATGTTACTTCTTTATTCTAGCTTTATTGAAATATAATTGAAATACAATGTTGTATGAGTTTAAGGTACGCAATATGCTGATTTGTTATACTTATGTATCACAAAATGATTACCACAATAGAGTTAGTTAACACTTCCATCACCTCATAAAACTACCATTTCTTTTTTTCTGGGGGTGGGTGAGAATGTTTAATAGCTACAGTTAGCAACTTTCAAGGCTATAATACAGTATCATTAACTACATTCACCATGTTTTACATTATATTACTGAGATGAATTCATCTTCTAATTGAAAGTTTGTAACCTTTGACCAATATCTCCCCATTTCCCTTACCACCAACTCCTGGTTGACCAACGTGCTAGTCTCTGATTTTAGCCATGTTAGATTCCACTGAAAAGTGAGATCATACAATACCTGAGTTTCTCTGTTTGACTTATTTCACTTATTATAATACCCTCCAGGCCCATCCATGTTGTTGCAAATGTCAGGATTTCCTTCTTTTTCATGGCTGGATAATGTTCCATTGTGTCTGTGTGTGTGTGTGTGTGTGTGTGTGTGTGTGTACTGATTTTATACACACATACATTTTTATCCATTCACCCATAGAACACAGGTTTTCATATCTTGGCTACTGTGAATAATGCTAAAGTGAACATGGGAGTACAGACATCTCTTCAAGATCTTGATTTAATTTTGTTTAGATTCATACCCAGAAGTGAGATTGCTGGATCACATGATATTGCTAATGTTTTGAAGAATCTCTATGCTCTGTTCCATAGTGGTTGTACCAATTTACATTCCCACCAACAGTGCCCAAAAGTTGCCTGTTTTCCATATCCTCACCAACACTTGTTATCTCTAGTTTTTTTTTGTTGTTGTTGTTGTGTTTTTTTTTTATGATAGCCCTCCTAATAGGTCTGAGGTGATAGCTCATTATAGATATGATTTGCATTCCCTTGATGGTTACTGATGCTGAGCATCTTTTTATGTACCTGTTGACCATTTGAATGTCTTCTTTGGAAAAACATCTATTCAGATCCTCTATCCATTTTTTTTAAAAGATAGAAACAGTGTCTAAAGATTATATTTAAAATATTGATCTAGTTCCTTGGCTGAGTTTCCAATGACATCTGATGGTATTTTAAAAAAATTGCATCATTTACTTATGCCAGTAAGATAGCTCTCTGACCTTCAGTCATACTTTAGGAAAGGAAATTATAGCTTGTCATTATTCATTGTGTAATTAATAGAATAATTAACACGTTAGCATTAAGATTTCAAGGGCTGACTTAATTTTCTTTAATGCCAATCCAATTATTTCAATTGGATAAAAGGATAAAAAGTTCATTGTGAAATGAAACAAGAGATTTAAAATATGCTTAACTGACAAATCAGAATCATTAGTCATGCAATTAGTTCTTTTTGCAAAATTCTTTTAAAGTTAAATTGAAAACTAAAATAATTTGTAAATTTGCTGAAACAGATAACATAAATCATTTTATTAATACTAGATTATTTTAAATCTCATTAATTTACATTTGACAACTTTTACTATATTTAAAGTATAATGTTCTTCCTCCATATTAAAAGCGACTCAAAACTGATTAAAATACTCTAAGGACAAGAATATTTAGCATAATTAAAACTACTTAGTGTGGAAGTTCAGACAACCAAATATTTTAATTAGTGATTGATATTTTGTCAATGTTAAATCACAATAAAACCATTCTAGTTTTGTTTAAAATTTTAAAATTCGTTTGACCTATATAATGATGTCTTTGTTTACAACGGAATATTTTAATTAGTGATTGATATTTTGTCAATATTAAATCATAACAAAACCAGTCTAGTTTTGCTTAAAATTTTAAAATTTGTTTGACCTATATAATGAAGGCTTTGTTTACTACGTTGACAAGTTTGACTACCAATGATTACTTTTTTAAATATAATAATTTACATATTATTCAAGATTAGATGGATCAGTGGTTCTTAAATTTAATCAAGATTAAATGGATCAGTGGTTCTCAAAGTGTGGTCGATAAACCAGCAGTATCATAATCATTTGGCAACTTATCAGATAGAAAAACTCTCAAGCCATATCTTACCTACTAAATCAGAAACTGAGAATAGGCCAGCAAAGATGTGTTTTAACAAGTTTTCCCAATTATTTTATTGCACCCTGCAGTTTGAGAACTACTAGACTAGGTTACGCTGTAGGAAAAATCATTCCACAAATCACAGTGATTTAACAGAACAAAATCATGTCTCAAAAAAGCAAGGTATGATGTAGATCTAAATAATTTTCCAGGGAAGTTATCTTCGATATTTTGGCTCAGCATTTTAGAATGCTTTGAACATACAGCACAATTGCTATGGCGGGGAATGAGTAAGCTAGAGAATTACTGCCAGATAATTAAATGCTTTCACCTGGAAATGAGCAACACTCCCACTCACATTTCATCAACTAAAGCAATCCACATGACCACACTTAAATTCAAGGATTAGGCAACTATAAACTGCCGAGGGGCAGAAGTAGATATAACTAGATATTGGTAAACACTAATAATGCTTCTACCAGTTGCAAGTCCCTGGGTATAACCTCAGAGTTACTAAATCATAGAACCAGGACTAGGAATCTCTAGTTTTAATAGTAGCCTAGGAAATCCTATTACTGATACCAATTAAATTTAAGAAGCAGTGCTTTGGATTTTCATTTTAATATCTGTTATATAATAAATTTTGTTTTATCAAAAGAAAAATGATTAGGTTTACAGAAATACAACTGTTTATGAATAGTAAAACATCTTTGGTTGTTACGTGAAGGAAAGGAGAGTTGCAAGGCTCTGTATTGTCGTTAGCTTTTACTAGTCAAGGCCCTGTTTATCACAGGGTGTATTTAGTATGTGTTTAATGCATTTACACAAAAGACATTTATTTCTTGAGTTCTTTTTTGAATCACTGAAGTACTATCAGAGTGGACACTGCTATCTGCCATTTGAAATAATTCTGAAATAATGATAGACAATTATCTGTCTAGGATTTCTTGCCTCCTCAAAATTTTTGATTCTAGGTAATTTTGTCCCCAAATATACTTTATATACTGAATATTTAAAACAAGATAAGCATTCACACCATGTTGAGTAGGACAGAGAAAAATGCCTTCCTTACAAGGCAGTTGAGTTAACCTAATATATTATAAGTATCAAATGTAGGTTTTAAAATATTCAGGATCTGAATTTTTACAAAGGTGTTTCTGATACAGTCAATATATTTTGACTCTAATATATATATGATAAGCAATCTATTATATCTTTCATAAATAGATATATATTAGACTCATTTCTCTGCTTTACCTGAAGTCTTATTACAGTTAAAAATGAATGCTGTCACTTTTTTAGGGGTTGGTGCTATGGACCATAATCATTACTAAGTAACTCATAAAAATGAGCCTCTATGTAGAAAAGTCTCTACACTAAGTTACTTTTTAAAACATAATATTACTGTTGCCAAGCCAATCATGAAATATATATGTATATAATCATATATGCACTTATATACACATATAAACATGTACATGCATGTAAAACAATGACACAAAAATCTTTCAGTTTCCCCAAACTCCTTCTCCAAACTAAAAAACAAATGAACTACCTTCCTTGAAATTCTTTATCTCTTTCTCAGCTAGTTATATTTTTCCTCCTTGCTTTTTCTCTGAAACACTCTTCCTTCAGATATTCCCATGGCATATTTCCTTAGCTTATTAAAGTCTTAGCTCAAGTGTTACCTTCTAAATAGAATCTCTTCTCACAACTCAACTTAATATCGCAATACTTCCTCCCTTATACTCCTTATATACTTCCCAGCTTTATTTCTCTCCATAACACTTATCGTATTTGATACTATATAATATACATATTTT
>NW_011888839.1:5085365-5100086 GCF_000151845.1 Pteropus vampyrus
ATATATGCACTTATATACACATATAAACATGTACATGCATGTAAAACAATGTCACAAAAATCTTTCAGTTTCCCCAAACTCCTTCTCCAAACTAAAAAACAAATGAACTACCTTCCTTGAAATTCTTTATCTCTTTCTCAACTAGTTATATTTTTCCTCCTTGCTTTTTCTCTGAAACACTCTTTCTTCAGATATTCCCATGGCATATTTCCTTAGCTTATTAAAGTTTTAGCTCAAGTGTTACCTTCTAAATAGAATCTCTTCTCACAACTCAACTTAATATTGCAATACTTCCTCCCTTATACTCCTTATATACTTCCCAGCTTTATTTCTCTCCATAACACTTATCGTATTTGATACTATATAATATACATATTTTTGTTATTATCACCTTTTACTAGAATGCACATTCCACAAGACAAATAATTTTTGTCTGTTTTGTCCCCTCTTGTATCTCCAGTACCTAGAACAGTGCTGAAACTTAGCAAATGTTTGATAATTATTTGTGGACCAAATAAAGGAATGAATTTTTTTCAAAAAAATGAAGAAGTGAAAAAATGTATGAATTAATTATAAAATAATTAGGGCTCTCGTGCCCAGAAAAACATCACCCTTACTAAATGGGTTATATGAGTATGATGAAAATAAGCTTTATTACAGAACTCATGACGAATTATTTTATCAACTAAACTAACTCTTGCATTATACACACAAAGAATAGAATTATTCACCCACAGGAGTAGGAGTCTGAAGGTTTCTTTACTTTTATACTTTGTAAAAATATTTTAGGATGCATCCTGAAGTTGGTGCACCACCAATGGAAAGGGCATACCAGGCAGAAAGTACAAATTTCTGCACAGCAAAAGAGACCTGCGATGGCAGAGCATGATTAATAAGGAAGAACTACAATTATTTAAGGAAAGTTGTAATATAAATATTGAGGGAAGAAACACTAGGGAAGTAAAATCAGATGGGAATAAAAGTGCCAATGATGGGTGTTGCTTGCATTATGAGGAATTAGTACTCATTCTTCTAAAAACTGAGGAGCCACTGAACAGCTTTAAGCCTAGAAATGACAGAACCAGACTGTCATTTCACAAAAGACAATTGGTATCAAACAGATGCACTTGAATAGGGCAGTGAGCAGAAAGAACATGGTTCAGGCAGTAAATAATAAGGATTTTCACTAAGACAGATAGCAGGGATAGAGAATAGAGGTAAATTTGAAAAATGTAAGATAAAAATGAAAAATATTAAGTGATTCACCAGAAATAAGAAATGAGAGAAAGACAAGAATCTAAAATGATCATTAGGGATCTGGCTGAGTAATCCCATATAGAGGACAATCCAGGAGAAAAGGCAAGTTTGGGGTCTAGATAACGAGTTGGGTTTTTATTATGTTGAGTTATATGTGCCTGTGAGACATCTATATAAAGATGATCAATGAGTGTCTAGATCTATGAGTATGAAGCTCAATAGAAAAGACTAAAGATGTAGATCAGAGAGTAGGCACCATATGGTCATGTGCCATGTAACATTTTGGTCAGCAACTGCCCACATATATAATGATGGTATACTACATAGCCTAGGAGTGCATGTAGTAGACTATAGCACCTAAGTTTGTGTAAGGGTGCTTTATAATGTTTGCACAATGATAAAACATCTTAACAACACATTTCTGAAAACGTATCCCCTGTTGTTAAGTAGGCACGACTGCACAGTCAGAGGAGGCATGGATTAAATAAAAGATGTTAGGGAGAGTGAGGTAAACAAGTAGTAAACAGGAAGACTGAGACTAAAGCCTTGAACATCAAGGAGCAGGGAAAGAAAAAGGAGTTTAAGAGTATGTGAATGGGAATAAATGGCTGAAATGAAGGAGTAATAGGAGAAAATGATGGCACAGAAACCAAAGTAGGAGAGCTTTATTTTTCCCCTGAGAAAGGGAGTAGTCAAAATTGTCAAGTGCATCAAAAAGGTAATATAAATACTACCCTTCCCCCTATGATGCCAAAATGTTGTAGGTTGAAATTTAGACAAATTGGTAGTGTCTGGGAATTAGTAGGGAAATCTCACTTCACACACACACACACACACACACACACACACACACACACACACGCACACACACACACAAATTGCTTTTCCAACAAAGGCAAATATTACTGATCATTGAGGTCTGGTATCAGACCCATCCCTTGTATTTCTTTAGATATACATATGTATTTATATCACTATAGGCAGAAATATGTGAATATAAATTGTGTTGGTTAGATATTTTATTTTTGTCTTTTAGGGTTGACATATATTTAAAGATTTTAGAACTTAGAGAAAAGATTAGTTCTATGAATGATTAAAAATATTCATTCTCATGTAATAAGAACCCAAGTAATAATGTTCCAAATAATTTTTAGGCTTGCTTAAATAGAAATAAAAAAACTATGTTCAAGCAAAACCAACTTTGTAGAAACACTAATACACCAAGCTATGTAATCAACTCTATCCAAGTAATTAGGTTTAACTCATAATTGCTAATTGTATCGCCGCTTGGAATTAGACAACTTGAAACTTTGTACTCGGAATATACAACATATAATCATCTTAGATCCAAATTACCGCACTCCCTAAAATAATATTGAAATTATTTTGTTATGTGTTTTACAATATAAAAATTGTTATATTATTCAAAAATTATTATCTTCCAGGAATATATGTTTTGATGTTAACTTTTTCTATTGAATTATTTTATTTACCCTATTTAAACAAAGGTCCATGATAAAATAAACTTTTACTATTAATTGATTTTATATTTTATTAAGTTAACTCCCAAAGTACACAGATGTATCTAGAACACAGTCTATAAATACATTTCATCCAAGTTAATGAAGTTAGGAAAGAAAGCATTTCTGCTTTTGCTCAGGATAAAAGCCTTGGCCTTTTTTCTATATTCATGTAAAAGAAATTAATCAATGTTGTTTGTTAAATATTATAATACCTAAAAAATGACTGATTTTTCTTCATTAAATAAAAAAATACATTTTCTCCACTGAATTCTTTTCATGTCTATATTCACCTCCATGACTGTCTACTCACTAACATAACTAAATTTGCTTGTACCATAACCCTGTTTTTTTGGTCAGTTATGACAAAGAAGTCCAAATGGAAGACAGAGCAAAATGAAAAATGTCATTGGGAACATCATATGCCCATACTAACTTCCTATTCTTCAAGATGCATTTACACCTTCAACACCACTGGATGATTCTAAGAGATTATTTCATAGATGCTTCAGGCTTAACGTATTAGAATCAGTTTACTATACCTTCTACCAAATCTCTTTTTTTCCCTTTTTAAGTAAATCTGTCATTGATTAGTAGCCCAGAGCAGAAAGTAATTCTTATCTTCTCTGTCTCCATCATTTCCTCCCCTTATTTACTAAATCCTACAACTTGTATCTCCTAAATCTATCTAGAATTCTCTACCTCAACTTCATCAAAGTCCCCTTAATTGAGATTGTTTCCTTTTTTGAACTTGACAAATTCAGAAATTCTCTTGGTTCTGCTCTTGTCCTGTTCCCTACCATAATTCAGTAGCCCCAACATAGTCATACTGTAGTCAGAGAGACTTTGCCAAAAATAGTTCTGATTAGGTCTTTCCCTATTTTAAAAAAATAACAAAATTAACCAAATCAAAACATAGTAACTAATACTATATTACAATACATAACAAAGTGGGTTTTGAAGTTGACCGCTTAGGGTCAAAATCCAGACCTACCATTTACTTGCTATGTAACCTTTGGCAAATTTTCTGAACTCTCTCCATTTAAATTTTATCACATGAAAGAGTGGAATTAATAATAAGGAATGAGGGAAAAATGGCACATAGCTCATGGCATTTGTATTATGTGAGTTTTAAGTTTCTACTATGTGGACTCTATGAAGCACTTTACCTATTTCACTAGTCATGACTATTATCCCCTGAAGTATGTATTATCTTCAGTTTACATATTTGTCAGCTCAGGCTTTTAAGGTCAAGTAAGTTGCTGAAAAGCACACATCAGAGACAGAATTTCAACCCAAAATAAATGTTCTGACATCAAAGAACATAGTTACCATGATAGTCCAGGTTACCTGGTGTCCTTCTCTCTATGTCCTTTCCTAAGTTCCTAGGAAAGGAACTGAATGAGTACACTCTCATCCCTGAGGCACTCAATGGTGGTTTGGAAAGCAGAGTCACATCACACAAACATAATGTACTGCTGTAACCATGCAGAGGAGGAAGGAAAAGTAGCTAGTAGGACCCCTTTTATGATTTTTCTTATGGTGGCCTTTAATAAATTTTCCCTCATTATTCCTCATCTTTGTTGTTTCTGATGCTCGGTCATAATGAACTGCTTGTAGTTCCCTGACAAATGGGCTTCCTCAGGATTCACATTTACACATGATATACCCTTTAGCCTCTTCTCTAGTTGAAATAGTTCTACTTGTCCTTCATGATAATTTCTTGATAATGTCACCTTTTCCAAAACTCTCCTCTGTTTTCTAGTGAGATTTAAAATCTTCTCCTCCTAAGCTAACACAATATTGTTTTCTTGCCTCTATTTGTACTTGTTACTCTATAATAATGTCCTACTTATATTTTCTCTCTCACTCTCGCGCTACTCTGAACCCATGGAAACAAAGTTTTATCTATAATACTGTCATTTGTGCCTAACATAGCACCTGGTATACAGAAGATGCTTGATAATAATTGCCTGAATAACAGTAAATATATGTTTACTTGCAGTTGAAATATAAGCATAATTCATTCTAGCTTTCTTATACAAATTTTGAAATGATAGAGGAAATCATGTCTATGTATATGAAAACCATTGTTGAATGTATTTACTCAATGTCAAGTACTACAAAGCTACCAAATCTAAATTAACCTTGGGCAGTTTCTTTGTCTAAACAATAGATATAGTAATACATCTTTATGCATTCATTCCTGAAATAATTATTAAGGTACTTCTATGACCCAGGCAATATCTAGGTGCTAGTGATAGAATGGTGGTAGATAAAAGTTTTATAAAACCTGACATGATATAGTCCCTGTACCTCTAGATCATGCTAGGTTTTATAAAACATTTTTAAAAGTTTTGACTTTATCCTTAGAGCAATGAGAAACTATTAATAAAACAATGGATTAGAATTGCATTTTTTAAAATTACTCAATATGGAGACTGGATTAGTGTATATAGATTTGAAGTGGGAAGACCAGTTACAAGGCTGTGAATGATAATTCAGGTAAGAGATGATGGTGATCTTGACCTAAGAAGTGGTAGAGAGGATGAAAGAAATGAAGAGATTTGAGAGATCAGAGAGGTGTAGGATTGACAACTATTAGAGCTTCATGATGGGGCCAAAGAAAGGAAGGAATCATAGAAGATATTCAAGTTTCTGTCTTGGGCTGCTGGTGAAGAATAGATTCAGTCACTGGAAGAAGCAGGGATGGTAGAGTGATAATCCATTTTCTTTAGGACTCATAAAATTGCTTTGAAGATTAAGTGAAATAGTTTATATAATAGCAACTACCACAGTGCCTAGTGCATTATAGCTTTTTTCTGTAGTCATTTCCATTCCCTTCTTCTCTTTTCCAAATGTGCACCAGTAATTTAGTAGCAAACGTGGGAATAGAATCCCAGGCTTCCGTTTACTAGTCCAGAGTTGGGTCTTTTTTTTTTTTTTTTAATGTACTGCTGATCTATAAACAAAAATGAAACATGGAGATTTTAAAGCAAATATTCACAACTTATGCTGGATTGCTTACAAGTTGACAGCTATCCAACTTATTTTTAGTTTATATTTAAAATGAATCATATGTTCCAAATGACTGACAGAAACACAGCTTTGTTTCTGAAGCCAATTCTTTTCCTTCGTTTTTGGACATCATTCAGAGCTGTAACAGACTTTCAGGGTGTTTAAAAGCATTCATCCACGACAACAACAAATGCTAATTATCATAAAAAATAAACAGCTCCTGTTAACATCATTCTAAGAATTTCTCCCACTCCAGCACTATATTTCATCTATCATCCCATCTGTTTGGGGGGTAGGAGCAAAGACTGGATGGAAGTATAATTATCATGTATCAAACTGGACAATACAATGAAATAGAAATGAATATAAATGGAAGGAAGAGCATACATAATAAATAAATCTGGAAAGAGAAAAAAGAAACATAAATAAAATGGCACACTGTGTTCTGCAGTAAATAGCAGATACATTAAGTTCATAATGGAGTCAATAATGTTTATCTTGTTGAGTATGAGATGGGTTTTCTTCCCATATCAGTCTATAGTCCTCATTATAATCAAATTTCCTCCCACATGATCAAATAGTCATGTTGTTCACATGGAAGTTTAAAAATTCTCTCTGTTCAATTCTATCATTAAAATTCTACCTGGAGACTTTCAAACATATCCAAAAAGACAAGGAAAATTGACTTCTATGTGTTTATGAATACATTTCAAAAGAAATCTGCCTCTGTTAGAGTCACTTTATCCTATAAAAAATATGAACAGCCTAGTTCTCAAAAGTGTTTTAAAGTAAAAGGACTACAAGTGGTCAATTACAAATGCAATTAGCTCATTACAAATGATATTAAAAACATGAACAATCATGTGCCCCTAAATAGAAACTAAAAACTCAACAAGGACTGGGACTTTGTTTATTTTACTGGCATACACTCACACCTGTAACTGTTCCTGGAATGTAGCAGGTGCTTAATCG
The DNA here is from genome assembly GCF_000151845.1 of Pteropus vampyrus. Lineage (NCBI taxonomy): Eukaryota > Metazoa > Chordata > Mammalia > Chiroptera > Pteropodidae > Pteropus > Pteropus vampyrus. The sequence goes on from NW_011888839.1 coordinate 5,092,133, forward strand.
ATAGTTTTTAAATCACAGATTGCATAAAAAGAAGCAATTATAAGCTTTTATCCTCAGAGGATTTTTAAGCTATACCTAGTCTATGAATAATTCTGTAGTGATTCTCAGCACCAACATCTAAATAATCAAGGACCTTTGGAACCTCCAAGTATCTATGTCATCTTCAAAGTGAGAAGAGTGACATTTTCTTTTAAATAGTAACAAAGTATTTTTTAATCAATTTAGTATAAGGTCAAGCCTCCATTAAAAATATACACATCCAATTAACTAATTATATATGTTTATCTATTTAAATTTGCCTCAATGATATGTTTATAACATTATTAAAGCAAAAGATCAATTACATATGAAGCTTTTCTTTAACAAACTGTGATATGATCTCAATCACAAATCCCATTATCTCTTTATTCAAATACTTAAGAACCACATATATGAAATAAAGATGTCATACACACACACATACACACACACAACCAAATAGTGAAGAAAGGTGGTACAGTCAGCCCTCTGTATGCACAGGTTCTGCATCCCTGGATTCAGTCAAATGTGGATCCAAAAATATTTGAAAAAAAACATTATATTGTTGTTGATGTGTGCTATACAGTTAGGCGTAGGATAGCTGTACTGAATACATACAACTTTTTTTCTTGTCATTATTCCCCAAACAATTTTATGTAAATAGAGTATAACAACTATTTACATGGCATTTAAATTGTATTAGATATTGTAAGTAATCTAAAGATGATTTAAAATATACAGGAGGATATGCCTAGGTTATATGCAAATACTATGCTATTTTATGTAAGGGACCTGAGCATCTGCAATTTTCGTGTCCTCAGGAAACATAACCCCTCAGAAACAAATCACCTGGGGATACTGAGTGATAACTGTATATCCATAAAATTTTGAATATTTGTGAATTTTCTTTCTTCTATGAGGAATTTTAAGATAATAAGGAGCAAATACAAAATACGACACGTACAATATCCACATATATATTTATGAGTGTGTATAAATATGTATATAATGTGTATGTGCATATATATATAAAAGTATTTGATATTTGGGCAACATTCACTTGAATTATTTCAGAGGGAATAAAGAAGTAAATAATCCATGGATTCATAATGCATGTGTATTTATATTTCTGTATATGACCATCTATAAACATATGTGGACCAATTTATACCTGATGGTGCCCTGGACCATCACATTATACAACTTAGAGAAATCATTCACATAGAAAGTTAAAATTATTTGAAATATTTCACTTTTTTTAAAATCAGAAAAGCAAAATTATTTTATTAACGTGCATTCAGACTCACTCTTTCTTATCTCAATGAAAATGTTAAATTTTTTTTCATTGTTTTTTCAACCCTGTAATCTCTGTTCTCTGTTCTCTTGGGAGAATTTCTATCTGCCAATTTCCATATGGTCAATTTTATTGTCAAATGGACTAATTTCTGCACGTAGTTCTAAATATTGAATGAATGAACAAAGTGCGCTCTTGTCATACTTTAAGAGAATTTAAATTCAAATGAATTTCGATTTTGATGTAAATGTCAAGGTATAGTGAAACACCTTCGAATAAAATATTTTAAAATTCTAATTTAAAGAGCACTGTTTAGTCATTGGTAAATATCTTAACGTGAAACTCCTTTTCACTATATAATAACCAAACTAACATGCACTCCCTTCAACAATATAACTGCAAAAAAAAAACTAATACTTTATTTTTGCTACTTTCTTATGCTCATCTATGAGACTTGTTTTTAATTGATAGCTCAAGATAAACATTCATATATAATAATAACATATATTTAAACAGGAAAGCACAGACAACCTCTAGCCAGAAAATATTCATTGAAGACACTAAAATAAATACGACTTTGTAAGCTCTATTTTCCAAGTCCCTAAACTGTATTTGCATAGAAATAGTTCCCAAAACTCAAGTATTTCAGTGAGTATAATGTTTGAAATTTGAAAAAAACACTTTTTCAAATGTAAATTTGTTAAACAAATAAAGGTTATTACTTTTCATAAACATTCGTTGCATCTAAAGAGCTAGAAAAATGTTAAGGCAAATTCTAAATTTCTTGATAAGTTTCACTGACAACGAATTATGAAAGTTTAAGTTGGGAAACTATCCTGAACTCAGCAGACAAATTCTTTTAATAAATATTTCACTATTATATTTCACACTATCTCTATTCTTTATCGAATTTTATAGTGATCTTTCATCAAAAAAAAAAGTGCTTCTTTTAAAAATACAGAGAAAAAATATCTTTTAGCTTTTTTTTTTGTTTGTCTGGATGTGTGAAATTAGTGTTGATATTTGATTCCAAATGTTTTTCCAACCTTCGATTTAAAAAACACAGTAAGAATCTCAAATAAGTTTTAGAAAATTATTTACATTTAAAACACAGCCCCAAAGGCTACTGATTTTTCTTACCAGTGCTGTCATCATATACGACTGTGACGGTTTTCCATTTGAAGAACTGCACCAAGTCCAAAATGGCACGGCTGAGTGAAGAGAAGTCTGGATAGAGACTGACATAGAAGGAATCTTTGTTGTCTGACACCTGGTGCTTCCAGCGGGTCTGTATGTGGGGAACCCCTAGAGCATTGCAGATGGACTGCACAGCGTTTGCTGAAGAGCTGTGTGAAGGCCCGAAGATGGCAGCCACCCCAAGAGACAGCTGATCACAGGCTGAAGAGGAGATAGAAGTCTGTCAATAATGAGAGGAGTGATGCCAGTGTGCTAACACTGCATTATTATTGTAAATCCAAAGGTATTATCTTGATATATTTTTCTTTAATACAACACTTACTTTTTGCTAATTTTATATTTTGTCTAACTCTAAACATTTTCAGTTTGTTAGAAGGGAATGAATTCATCCAGACATCTGCCATTCAACATTCAGATAACTTTACAAATAATGTCAAGGGAGGGAGAGAGGTTAGAACAGAGAGGAGGAATACTCTGGAATTTAAGACGTTCATTCTGAAAGAATGGTTCATGTCAAGGAGTTGGAGGAATAGCTTTCCTTCTAAAATTCACTGGCGAGTACCTACAATTTCAATTTCTTAATCAGAAGCCCTTTGGTTCCTTCTTCCCATCCAGAAAGCTTTCACCAAACATAATTATTTGCATATGTCTGGTGATAGAAGTCAAGTTGTGCATACAATCACCCATACAAAACCTAATATGGCTCAAAAAGGATGATTTCATATGGATTAACCCCATTGAGCATAAAGAACACCAAAGTCATTAAGTAAGAATTTAATCACCTTTATTAGATCTTTTATATTGGCCTAAATTGTTTTTTAAAGTTGTATTTATTACTAGGAAATTTTATTCATATCAATAATAATTGCAATAATCAAGAGAGGCATAAACATACTAGAAGATACTCAGGTGAGAATAGATATACTGTGACAGAACTATGAGATACACTGAAGTGAGTTTGGGCCTAGAAAGTGAACAATTACGGGAAACATGAATATTGTCTTTAAATATTTGAAGATATGGCTTGTGAAAGAGGCTTAAGTTTGCTTCATTTGGCTGGAAAAGGAAGAATTAGAAACTTCCCATGAATTTTGATGTAATTTAAATTCAATAATTAAATTTAAAGAGAAATTAGTAATATCCAAAAATGAAATAATCTGCTTCTAGAGGGAAGATTTTGCCCATCACTGTAACTATTTAAACAGAGCTAAAGAGAATTGTTGTTGGAATTTAGGCATCAGTTGGCTGTTCAGACCCAACTCTTCCAAAATAGTTTATAACTCTAAAACATAAAATTTTCTGATATTTTCTTTCAGGAAATTTGCTCCATAATAGGCAATGTGATAGATGGATTCTTAAGCATAGAGATATTTAATAATTAAGTAAATTTTAGTTTAAAATAAAAAAACCCTGCTGTTTAAATTTTCTTCTAAAATTTAATATAATCTAAATAAATAATTTTTAAATATGTATAGTCTTACTTTTAAAATAATGATTAAAATTCTAAATCAGTAGGAAGGCTAGAACCTAAAATTTTTCACTTACTTGGATCTTAATTCACATACTCAGAATAAAAAAATTTCCTTTGTCAAATTTTTGACAAATCACAAATCAAGGAATGCTAAAAACATTATATTGAAAGTATAAAGAAAGTTTATACTTAAAATTTAGAAAGTTCCTAATTGTGTTTCAAATAAGTTTTCAGTAATAAGAGGAGTCATTGAAAAGCAACATATGATTCAAATAAGAGAAAGAGGCCCACAAGGTTAAAAATACTATATTAGATCTCTTCTTTATATTATCCTTTTACATATTGCTATGCAAGAGCTTCATAATATCAAAACCATGACATTCACCCTTTCAACATCTCACAAAGAAAGTTACTCATATACTCATTTGAGCTTTTCCTAGCTTCTGCTCAAAGTCAGTAATCGAATTTGATTCTCAATGGATGACAATGTTTGTAAATTCATTTTAATATTTTTGAAAACTAAATAAGTTTAATACCTCATAGTAGCCTGTTTATTGTTAGGACATTCTAGTCTGTTTTTTATTTTTTATTTTTCATGTTGCGCCTTTGAAGTCAGCATTGAGAAATCTATTAATATTTTATTTTTACTGCACTCATATTTCATATTCTTTGGTCTAAATGATCTCAATTGAGACAGAGCTTCTTCTTCCTAATGGAAATAATCATGAACTATGTCACTAATCAAATGCACTTGTCTTGCAGTTAATGACTTATTTTGCAATTAGGATGACAAATATAGTATTTCGCAATAACCTTTACCCTTTTATTCAGCCTTTAGAACCTTTCATCACCCTGACATGGTTCTGAAATATGGAAACTTATTTGTATTCATAAAGATATGAATTCAAAGGGCAGGCAGAATATAGGCTTTGATAAACACTAGTTAGCTGGGGGAAAAGAAGGATTCTTTCATCTCAAGAAATATTGTACCTTATCAGTGTCCATTAATATTAATGAGCTTAGAAGAAATCTGCACCAAGTTAGAGTTATAAATAATTATGTACATTTCTATTAATGTAAGGTAGCTAATAAAATAATATTAGCATTACAGAAAGCAAATATTGTTTTAAAAATAGAAACTTGGAACAAATGCTTTGTAAGTCCTCTCCTTTGAGAAAATCTGTATTATGAAATTGAATTCTTGTTACATAAATGCTAACTACGCAAAAAAAAAAAAATCACGTACTTTGATAAAGTAAGACTGTAGAAGCATTTCTCAAAATACATTTACTACTAAGATTATTGTTGGGTTAAAATAATACCTTGATAATAGTTTTTCTATTACCTTCCTTCCTGTATAAATGTTAAGTTCACATTCCACAAAATTATTTTCTTATTCTTATAATTTAAAACACAGTTTTACAACATAATTAATGATATAACAAAATTAATAAAGTATTCTAATTATTACTTCATAGAATATAATTTTTATATCATTATTCACTTATTTTCAGTTACGAAAAGAAACATCAAGGGGTTAAAGATATGGGCATGGAGTATACATAAATTAAAGGTTGTTCAAAATTTTCCAATAACGTTTTAAGATTGAGCTGACTTTTTTGAAGTCGCTTGGAACTACAGAACTTCCAAGGTAGTCAGTAAATTGAGACCACAGTAATACTATAGTAGAATTGACAGATAATGCAAATAAATTATAAGAATGGGTTGCAAAACTTGGTATAAATCCATTGACACATATCGTTTTATTTTAGGTGAGTTCTTAAAAATAGAAATAATTTATTAACAAAACAGCATTGTGGAGAAAGAGAAACAATTTCACTATCTCAGATCTAATTGCATTTCCTGTTATAAGCAATTTTTTTTGCAATGGGTGATCATGTCGCTTACCTTTCCCGATAAAATTTATGTGCATTTTTAGAAAGAAATTTTTCATAAAAATATTCCTAACAACTTATTAATTATACTTGGAATTAAGAAATCTCTTAAGAATACATAGACAATTGAATTCCCCAAAACATAATGTTAAATATCTGTCAGTTACCTTTCTTGGATGCTTCAAAACTGTCGTAGAGGTTTATCTTCTGGGTGTCATATGTTAGGGTGGTATTGGGCAACAAGGTTCTGTTTCTGTTGATAGTGTTCACAGCAAATCTGAACGCAAGTTCCTCAGCTCCCATTGGACCAGATTCCACATATTCAAAAATACCACCTGGCAAAAGGAAAAAAATAATCACAGTTATTACAAAATAGAGAAAATGTTGAAACTTTTCTATACTTTTATGTGTGTGTTGTGTCTTTATGTGTGTGCATGTGTGTATGTGTGTGTGTATCATCAGTTTAAGCACATGGACTTGTGCTTACTTTTTGTATGAACATGAATATTCAGTATGTGCCCTTTTAGAGAAATCCACACTGGCAAAATTATTGTGGCATTGCAGCCCAAATTAACATAATTTAAATATAATTTTGTCTTTTATCTTTAGTAACTACTTCTTTTAAGGCCTAGGCATATATAGATCTTGCCTTAAGAAATAAACATTATTCCTCAAAATAGGACAATAAATCCTCTATACTGATATAATACTATACAGTTAGGCATTGTAAAAATTATATTAAATTGTCTCCATTAATTCAGAAAGCAGAATTTTTTAAGAACAATATTATAGCACTTATTATGTTAGAAGGCCAAAATACTTATTCATTTGCAAATTCCAGCATCTTACTTGCAAGAGAATGAAGTAGCATTTCTCTATTTGTTTTACTCTGTTTTTTTTTGTTGTTGTTTTTTTTTGCAGAAGTTACTTGACATTTGTGAAAGTTAACTTTCCCAAACAGTGCAAATCCCTTAATCAGTGAATAACTGTAGCATATAATTTTGGCCATAAAATGTAGAGTATAATATGAAAACACGACCTTTCCTTTAGTCATCTTCTACCAGCTATGTCTCAGTCCAGTTTCCTCATTCTTGTCCCAGCCTTTTCTCTTTTTGACATCATCTCTCTCTCTCTTCAGTAATGAATGACCTAACTAAGACCTTTGCCTCCAGCAGAATCTCTTCCTTGTTGTTATTCTGGTGAATGGAATGAAAGGGGAAGCACCTGATACCTGACACTCTCCAACCCCTGTCCTTGGGAAACTAGTACTTTATAAAAAGAGAGCATTTATCTTTCTCTCTTTCAAATTTCACACCATGTACTCTCAGTACAGTCATTCACAAATTAAATTCCCTTGAATAAGCCATTTGCACAGCTTGCAATTCATATCTCATCAAAAGTCTTTGACACATGAAAGTCAGATGAGTATACTATAAGCAAACTACCTATTATAAATTAGTAGAAGTCATAATATGATAACAATTCTAAATATAATGTATTAAGACTCAAGAAAATACCATAGTAATCAGATGAATTTATATTCAGGAAGAATTGAAAAATTTTGTTATTTTACACCATATTAGTTTGTAATATTTCTCTTATTCTTTCAGCTAAATTGATGATATAGTTACCAGAGTAATCAACTTGTGAAATAGTACTCTGAATATATTTAAAATCATTGGTGACTTAGCTAAGCAACAAGGATAATAAATAAGTATTTATATGCCTAGTGGATGTCATGAACCAAATTAGAAGTCTTGTACATGTGGAGAATAGTGGTATGAGCATGGACAATGGAGCCAAACTGAGTTTACATTCTGTCTCTGCCGTTTGTCATTGTGCACATTTGGGCAGTTGCTTAAATCTTATTTCAATGTCATCTTCTCTAAAAAAAAATGATGATAATGGAAGCTATTGCATACAGTTATAAAAATTAAATGTTATCTCATCATGAAACACTTGCAACAGTGGCGGCCATAGGGTAAGCCCTCAATAAGTGTTTAAGAGTTCACTGCCTCTTCAAACAATTTCAAGTAGTATTCTTTTACAGGAAGGAATCCTTTGGTCAAAAGTCATATA
>NW_011888839.1:5100136-5119428 GCF_000151845.1 Pteropus vampyrus
TGAAAACACGACCTTTCCTTTAGTCATCTTCTACCAGCTATGTCTCAGTCCAGTTTCCTCATTCTTGTCCCAGCCTTTTCTCTTTTTGACATCATCTCTCTCTCTCTTCAGTAATGAATGACCTAACTAAGACCTTTGCCTCCAGCAGAATCTCTTCCTTGTTGTTATTCTGGTGAATGGAATGAAAGGGGAAGCACCTGATACCTGACACTCTCCAACCCCTGTCCTTGGGAAACTAGTACTTTATAAAAAGAGAGCATTTATCTTTCTCTCTTTCAAATTTCACACCATGTACTCTCAGTACAGTCATTCACAAATTAAATTCCCTTGAATAAGCCATTTGCACAGCTTGCAATTCATATCTCATCAAAAGTCTTTGACACATGAAAGTCAGATGAGTATACTATAAGCAAACTACCTATTATAAATTAGTAGAAGTCATAATATGATAACAATTCTAAATATAATGTATTAAGACTCAAGAAAATACCATAGTAATCAGATGAATTTATATTCAGGAAGAATTGAAAAATTTTGTTATTTTACACCATATTAGTTTGTAATATTTCTCTTATTCTTTCAGCTAAATTGATGATATAGTTACCAGAGTAATCAACTTGTGAAATAGTACTCTGAATATATTTAAAATCATTGGTGACTTAGCTAAGCAACAAGGATAATAAATAAGTATTTCTATGCCTAGTGGATGTCATGAACCAAATTAGAAGTCTTGTACATGTGGAGAATAGTGGTATGAGCATGGACAATGGAGCCAAACTGAGTTTACATTCTGTCTCTGCCGTTTGTCATTGTGCACATTTGGGCAGTTGCTTAAATCTTATTTCAATGTCATCTTCTCTAAAAAAAAATGATGATAATGGAAGCTATTGCATACAGTTATAAAAATTAAATGTTATCTCATCATGAAACACTTGCAACAGTGGCGGCCATAGGGTAAGCCCTCAATAAGTGTTTAAGAGTTCACTGCCTCTTCAAACAATTTCAAGTAGTATTCTTTTACAGGAAGGAATCCTTTGGTCAAAAGTCATATACGGCTATAAAGTGATAGAGCCAGCATTGGAATCTGTTGGTGCCTGACTTCAAAGTTCTTGCTTATTCCACTACAAAGTAGTAGTTTTCTTCAATATTTCATTCAGGCAAAAATACTGAGATTCCTAAAATTTTAGATATGATGACCTTAATAATAAGACGTAAGTATAAATGTAAGATCATATATAAACAGGAAAATAATTGAGCAATTGAAAAGTCATTCTTAAAATTAATTGGAAGTAAAAAAATCAATTCTAGAAATCCAAACCTGAAGTTGTTTCTTAATGGCAAAATAAAATGAAAAACTGAACTTTCTACTTCCCTATAGTTTCTATGCAGTATAAATACAAAATAAGGATAAAAGATAGTTAATATATAATGATAGTAAGTTAAAATTTTCCTATACTTTACTTGTCTTCAAAATAAATAATTCAAATTCAACTTTAAGTTTACATATTTGTCACTGGTTCGAATATTTAAAGAAATTTTTGTAATTGCTTAGGAAACCCAAATTCTACCTTAATTAAATAACATGAATAATTAATCTCTATTGATCTAAAGTCAGAATTTAAAAATTTTGTCTATAAAAATAAAAATATCCAGATAATGCAAGCTTTCCATGCATGACACCTCCCAATCTTATTAACTCAAGAAAAAAGAGATCACTACCCCTGATGTATGCAGGATAGGTATGTGCAGAGAGGGTAAAAAAAATCTATTAAGAATTACTTCCTGGGGTGGCTCCATAGTGTAGTGGTTAGCACGTCTGCTTTACATGGAGAAGGTCCTGGGTTCGTGCCCCAGGTGGAGCCATGGACCATATCAGGGTGCACCGGGGCGCACCTCCTCCCCGCCCAAGGTGTGCCAGCCCGGGGCGCTTGTGGGAGGAGACACTTGGCCTCAGAGATCCAGTTCTTAAGGGGAGACAGCAACATCCATTAGGTCACTGGTAGAAGGGAGAGGGGGGAATTAAAGAGGGCAAAAAAATAAAGAAAGAAAGAATTACTTTCCAAAAAAAGTTAGGTGGGTGCCTCGAACTTATAGGAAAAAAAACGAAATATTTTGTTATTCTATTTAAAAATCTGTAAGGTTTTTAATAATATTAACATATTAATTTTAATCAAAGAATAAAAGTACTATAATCAATTAGATATTATAAAGACTCTTAATAGAGCTCACTATTTATTCTTGACTTAAAAATGACTTTTAGAAAATAAATAATAAAGAATAATACTTGATTAAGATAAATCACATATTAATAGTAAACATGTTTAAGAGTAAAATAGAAAAGAAGTCCCATTAAATTCAGGAAAAAGATAAGAATGTCTATAATAGTCACTCTTCTTTAATATTATTCTGTAGATTTAATAAATGCAATTAGAAATTAAAATTATTTATTTAAATATATATAAATAGATTCACTTTTATTTAATCGCATATAGAAAAGAGACAACTATCTTTTGCCAACGGTGTTCGACCATAACAATAAAAATAATAAAATTGAGAGAATATATCACAAACACACTTCTACTAGAACAAATGCTAAATAAATGAGTTTTTTAGGCAGAAAAAAATGATCCCAGAGGCAACCATTGCATTACTAAATGTATAAAGTATAAAAGAAAGGGTAAATATGTGGGTAAATATCAATAATTTTTCGCTACAAGAGCATGAATAGTAACATCTTATAAAGTTTATAATGTATGTAGAATTAAAGTGCATAGTAGCAATAATGCAAAAGTCAAGAAATATATAAACTGAATTAAAGGATGTGAGTATTCTAGCAATATTTGGAGAAAAGTAAAGGTAATAATTATTTTGGACTATAATAATTTAAGAATATATATTAATGTCTAGAGTAAACAGTAAACTAATATTAAAGTAGTACTGGATCAAAATTTAATAGAGAAAAAGTGACTAAATATTTTTGTACAAAAAGTTAAGAAAAGATAAGTAAAAGAACAGAAACAGAAAAAAACACTCAAAATACACTAAGATGTTACAAGTGGTAGGTATAAAACAATACATCAGTAATTACATTAATGATATATAGAATAAATTCATATTTTATTATTTATTGAACAGGCTAAAAAGGCTCAAAACTCTAAGCTACTTACAAGAGAAATAGTAAGAAATAAGAAAGTAGGGCAAAGATCTGTCCTAAAACCACACTAACCAAACAAAAGCTAGTGAAGCTATTCTAATATTAGATAAAGTAGACTTGAAGACAATAAAAAAATAGAGATAAAGAATACGATTCATAATGAGAAAGGGGACAATACATCAGGATGATATCATAATTCAGAATCTATATATACTCAGGGAAGAAGATGTTAGACATTGACAAACTAGGAGAAATAGATCACAGTGGGAAATTAACACATCACTCTCGGTACAGGTAGAACAAGCAGACAAAAATATCGGTTAAGATTAAGAAAACCTAAATTACACATTTAATATATTTACATAGATGAAACACGGAACCTCAAAATGACAAAATAACTTTTTTTTTCAATTATATATTTACCAAAATTGATCATAAGATGGGCCATACCAAACTTCAACACATTTAAAAGTATTAAAATTATTCAGAGTATGTTATCCGAACACAGTGATATTAAGCTAGAATTCAATAACAAAAAGATAACTTGAAATGTCTCAAATTGAAAAATTAAATAATACATGCCTAATTAATCCATGGGTCAAGGAAAAAATTCGGATGAGAATTATAAAACTTTGGGAACTGGATAAAACTAAAATTTTGGCATTGAAATCTTGTAGGCTGCAGCTAAGCCATGCTTAGAAGAAATGTAAAATACTGAAAATCGATGATCTAAGATTCCATCTCAAATGTCTAGAAAAAGACAGAAAAGCAAATCTAAAGAAATTAAAAGAATAAAATAGACTATAGCAGAAATAGAGGACAGAAATTATATTTCATAGAAACAGAAAAATAAAGCTAAAGCTTGGTTATTTGAAAGATTATTAAAATAGATGAAACTTTAGCAAATCTAATCAAGAATAAGAAAACAGTGGGGGGAGGTGGTGGCAGGGAGGGTACATGACATACTTCTGGGGTGTTGAAGATATTCTGTTTCTTAATTTAGGGGCTTGGATATATACTACGAGAGCTTTATTCCATGGTTTATGCACTTTGGCATACATAGATCATAGATCATCTTTTAATAAAAGTTTATTTATTTGTTTGTCTATTTCTTTTTTAGTTTTGGCATCTTTATTCAATAAATACACCTTCCAGTTTCTGGAATGCAATCTATTTTTTTAACTATTGTTAAATTTATTGGGGTGACAGTTAATAAAATGATACAGGTTTCCGGTATGTAATTCAATAATACATCATATGTATATTGCATTGTCTGTTCACCACCCAAAGTTAAATTTCCTTCACCATATTGAAGCAATTGCATAAAAGTGCTAAGGCCTTTATAAGTTTGATAACACAAGCAGAAAAAGTACTGAATAATACTGCTCTTGAAAAAATCTAATTAAACACATAAACATGATTAAAGGGAGACAAACAAGAAAATATATGAAAGTATATTAACTAAATATGAACAAAAAAGATGATATCTTTAATATATAAATAATATTTACAAATAAAAATATAATCACTTCAATGGAAAATTTGGTAAAGAACATGAAAAGATAATTTATATGTAATATGTGCAAATAACCAATGGACATATGAAAATGTTCAAAGATAGAGAAAAAAGATTAAAAAATTGAGATTGAATTTCTACAGATCAAATTTGTTGTGGTGTGAGAAAAAGTACAATTAAAAAGAAAAATAAATTGATACAAACTTTCTTAAAAACCTTTTTGAAAATCTACCAACCTTTTAAAATATCATATACTTGATTCCACTGACTATTTATAAGACATAACCTTAATTAAAGAAAATGTAGTGGTTTTGTTACAAGGTGTTCACTGTGTTCATAGGAACAATATAATTAGAAAAGCTCTAAATATCCATGGTAGGGGATTGTTTATATAAAGTATGGCATATATAATTAATAAAATACTGTGCATCTAGCCATTTTTAAATTACTCTATAGAAGGTATTTGATGACAAAAATACTGATAAGTAATTACAATAAGCACTTATGCAAAACAAAATATTGTATGGCTCACTCTAGATGACAGGCATTTGATTAATTTCAATTTCCTCTTATTTGCTTGCTTATATGTTTTAAATAGTTAATAATGAACCAGTGTTAATCTTACATTTTTTTAAACAAATGAACAAGATGTTTTAAAATAAAGCTAGAATATTAAAGAGTAGCTGAAAAATGGTGAGTAGCTAGAGGAGAACAGGAAAACTCAGGGTGTTTATACATTTGTTCATGATGAAAAAAGTCAAAATATTTGTATACTGGAGAAAGAAACAACGGGAAGAGAAAAGTAAGAGGTAGGAAAAGCAGGGGATAACTGATGAAGCCAGGTGGCTTGAGAGCAAGAGATCAAATTCAAAACATGGAAAGGAGACAAGCCTTGGGGAAGAGGACACCTTGTTCCTTTAAGCAAGAGGCAATTATCTGTAATCTACTGATATGAAGATTGGCAGGAAATTGAGAGGATACACATTTTCTTTTCTTTATGAGGTAGAAAATAAGGATAAATAAATATGGTTCTCTGAGAAAGAAATCAGCTATTTTTATTGTAAAAGTATATCTTTGGTTTTAAAAATTGCTAACAAAAAATTACTAATAAAAACTACCTGTTCATAAACCTACAAAAGGGAAACTGTTTATATGATTTTGAACAGGGCTTTTCTCTTTAAAGAGCTTGAGAAATAATAGTCGTGTTGTGCTATTTATCTCCTATAAAATATATTTACTTCTAAACTTATTCTTTTTATTGTAAAATGCTAGAAATGTATGTAACATTTCATAAGTATGTGGTACATGAAGAGGATTTGCACCCTAAGGAGTTCACAAATCAAGTTTGATTGGTAAAATACATCCCAGAGTAATAAAAAACATAGAACTATATGATCCCAAAGCAGATCTTAGAATCTATAATTATATGCTTCCCCAAGACTAGACCAAGATTTATCCAATTTTACAATTTCATGAATCTAGTGACCACTTTCTTGTTACTACCAAATTCCCTATTCTCTATAGGATACAAGCAAAATTCCATAACTTTCTTGTACTTAACTTTGGCTTTTTGAAATTAAAAAGATTATCTAAGATAAGTATTCTTAGTTTATTTTAGTTTGGTTAACTTGCTTATATTTTTAATTCAAGAAGAGGTGGTTACATCTTATATAATTTTTATATCATACAATAAAATACCTGCAGTTCTTTCTCCAAGCTCATAGTAAAAGTTAATAGTTCACATCAGTCTCTAATAGGCTTGCTAAAGGAAGGAGAGAAACACAAGAGAAGAGCCTTTTCATCTAAAGCCTAGTTGCTTATTTTGTTTTATAAGTATAGAAGAACAAATGGCAAGGAATCCCTCGTTTACACAGAACTCCCAACACTGAACCTTTCTATATCACAGTCTCTGACTCACAAAAGAACATTACTCAAGACTTGAAATAAAAGATTTATTTTAGTCAACTGCTGAAGCCTATCCAAATCTGTTCTCTTTTAAATCAATTTTAACTACTACTGAGAATTGTATGACTCAAATCTGTGATGGATGTGCCAACCAACGTCACATCTAACTTTTGAGGTCCTACCTTAAAGTCAGTACAATCAGTGTTTTATGGACACTTAATTTAATAAATGAATTGATGTTATGAATAATACATCATCTGTTATTCTCTCAGAAGATATGCTGTTTTTTCCAATTAACTTATAATAACCTTATTTTCTATCTAAACAAATACAGATGTTCTCCTCATTTTAATTTTGTACAAGTCCTCATCTAAAAGATAAAATTATCATGCTTATTTATAAATGTCAAAGGCCATTTTAAGAATGTCCTGGATAGTAAATGATATCAGGGTATTATTTATTTCTTTTTCCTCCTTAGGCAAAATAAATAATAGAGTGATTATGTAAGAAAATATCTTTGTTCTTAGGACATCTATGATGAAATGTTTAGGGGTGAAGTGCCATAAAAACAAACATAGAAAAATGATAATAATTTTTAATCAAGGTGGTGAGTATCATTTGCATTCTTCTTTATATTGTAAAATATTATAATAAAAGTTCAGGGGGGAGACAGGAAGAACTAAAACCCCTTTATGGAATCATTTTGTTATTACTGCATGATTTTAACAGATGTCTTAAAAAGACCATTAAAATAATCTGTAAGTATTTATAAAAATGCTTACTTTGTACTAAAATTGTACTATTATTACAAATATAAAGGATAGAGGAGTCTAAGAATTAACACAATCAAAAAATCATCTGGTCTACCCATCCTTTTGATACTCAGATTGCTTCTACTACCACATGTGAAAATCCAGAAATGGCAAATTTGTAATCTGAAGTAGTTTCTTATTTCTCTAAGAGACCTGTAAAACAAAGTTTTCCCACATAGTAATCCATCATCTGCTTCCCTGAAGCTTCTAACCATGTGTTCTGATTAGAATAAATTTAACTCCAACTTTTATATAGTCATCATGCAGAATTTGAAAACAGATCCCATCTTCCACTTGTATTTTCTTTTATTCAGGTTAAAACTTTCCACTCTTTTAATTTTTTTGGCATATGACTATTCTGATTCTTTCATTTTTCTAGTTATTTTTTTCTCTGAAAATACTCCAGTATAACCACAGTTCAATGTGGGTCCATTTTTTAATCATATTTCAAGTGGATCCAAGCAAAGCAAATCATAATGGAGCTGACAATTCCCTAAATTAATGTAGTATACATAATATAAACAGTAGATTTATTTTTAAGAATACAACGTCATACTCCTGGTTTCTCTTGAGCTTATTGTTGAAAAAAACTTTATGTTTCTGAAGTTCTATTTTTTAATATTCTTTACATGTGGCCTTTACTAATATCATCTAATTATAGTTGATCTAATTTTCTATTTAAGACTATTTGGATTTTGATCCTATCATCATCTCCTTATTAATTCATTCAACATCTAATGTATCAAGATAAGTTAGTAATACTACAAAGATATATGAAATGCTTTTTTTTTTTTTTGTCTTTTGGTCATATTCAGTTTTGTTTCTATGTCCAAGTCAGAGACAAAAATAATGAGTAAGAGGGAGTTAAAGACAAAGCCTCAGATCATAATCCCATGGATATCCCCACTGGAGGCTCTTTCTGTTGTTAAACTAGCTAATGATCTTAATTATTGTAGCTAATAGCTCATAGGTCTACATCATTTCTACAGGAATATCACTGTAAACCTTTTCACATGCTTGACTAAGTTTAGATACACTGTAATAATGCATCTCCACTGAATTTTTCATAGATACCTGGCCCCATTATGGCTTTCCTCAGTAGTTTCTCCACACTGCAACCAAAGTAATATTTCTAAAATGCAACTTTTGATCCTGTCATTTAATTTCTTAAAATCTTTCAACAATTGCCTAATTTTAAGCTTAATACTATTTACAGAGTTCTGCATAATCTATCTTCTGTCTCACTTTCCTGGTTCCTTCCTTACCACTCTCACTTCCCCAGTGCTACAGCCATGTTATTCCACGTACCTTTCTCTGAATGAACCAAACTTAAATGCTTCCAATCCTTCCAAATGATGTTCCTCTGCCCAGGAACCTAGTCCCAACCTACACATATACACAGATACGTACACATACATAAACGCACACATATACATACGTAGAGACACTCACACATCAACACATACATTTGCAACTTTTTCTCTTAATGCATTCAGTCTTTGCCACATTCATCTTCTCTGGAAAGATATTTCTCACTGGTCACAATCCCCATCTGACTAAATCGTGTCTCTGCTTTACATTCCTTAAGTCCCAGATCACTTTCAAACATTCTAATTCTACTCCTGTCTTCTGACTTTTAAGAAAATTAAGTCAATATGAAATGTGTTTAAACTTGAGCTCACTCTGAAGGATGAAAGTTTCTGACACTCGACATTTATTGAGACTATACTCTATGTCAGGCATTCTGATAAATGTTTTACAAACATTAATAAAAAATCAAGAAATATACTTAAATCACATACTCTGTCTTCAATATTTCCCATTATTATAATATTTTATATTTTAATTCTGAACATAATTCTAATATTTAAGTTGTCCATAATGAGTCCAAGAATTGCTTTCCTCCTCTAGGTTCCATAGTTAAACAAGATAGTTTAATTCGTAAGCCAAATAACTTGCTTTGCTGGGTCTATTGTGTTCTGCTTCAGTAAGACCTTGGAGCAAGTCCAGCATCCAGGTCAGTTACATAGTAAGTGATGGACACTGGATTAGGACACAGGAAACTTCAATCCAGACCCCATCTTTTAGTCACTATGCTGTACTACTTCCTGCCGGGTAATACTGCTGCACTTTTTCTTCAACTTCTGTTTCCTTTCACAGCACATTTCCTTCTTCTGAAAGGTAAATTACTAATACTTTCAATTTCTTAAAAATGGATTCTTTGAGTATATGTCCATATGAACTATGTCTATAACATTCTAAAATTGACTTTATATGAAGTTGGTACATGCCAGCCTAGTTACCTGTGTGTGCAAGTAGAAACACACATGCAATCATGGACCTTAATGACTGACACACCATGGAAGAATGAATAAGTAGGTCACATGTACCAAAAAGGCAATTGTGTGGAAAGCACATAAGATATGAATTTTTTAAGGTTAGGAGCAGTAACCTATCTCTACTTCACACTAAGAAATATGCAATGCTCTTCACACTTTTGATTCCCTTGAGCCATGAAGCAGCAGGTATTTCTAATTTAATAAAAGGGCTGCTTCCAGTATTTTGAGGCCTATTTCTAGAATTGGAAATGTTCTTTATCATAATGTTACTAAGTTAACTTCGTTTGAGTATGTAAATTAGCACTTTTATCAATATTCAAGTAAACTAAAAACTGTACAAATATATAATCAATGAAAATATTATCTGTGGAATGTCCTGGAATTCTTTTCATAGTTTTAGCACTCTTTGCAGTTCTTTAACTATAGATGGCATGAAAGCTACTCTTGCATATCTCCTCCATTTACCATATTCAACTCAAACTTGCACTATTTGGAAAAAAAAAAAAAAAAAAGCTATGATTACAGTCCAGAATTAAGAATATGAGTAGAAGGTGGTTTAGAAACTGAAATCAAGTTGCAGAATATAATGTCATAGTACCATTGCACAAAGATTGGTTGTGCTCAGGCGTGTAAATGTGCTTTGTTATTTTAAAAATAAATAAGCTTTTAACTCTACCAACCTCCTACTGTTCCCAACATATTTTTAGCTAGTGAATGGAAAATAGGTGTTGATATTTCTTCCTACAAATGGACTCTTAAAATTATAGAGAAGATCATGGAGTTACACATTCGAATAATATTAATTTTAAAGTAGACACACTACATACTGTGAGGAAAATTGGGAAATGGCTACTTAAATGTTAGCAATTTAAGACCTAGAAGAAATGCAGACTGATTGGGAAGGCAGATGCTTGAATAATTTCAAGATATAAATAGAACAGATCAAACTGAGATAACAGAAAAGGCAGCACATGAATAATCACCATATAAACAATATAAATAACATCAACTATTTGAGGGCCAAGAGTACACACTTTAATTATATTGATTTTTAAGAAATAGGTCAGCTAAATAAAAAGGCAAAAGTGATTGAACGAGCAAGGCCTTTCATTATCCAGACTTCCGTTTTGTCTTCTGCAAAATGAAGGAACTGGGTGAAAGGAACATACTAGAGATTCAGCAAATTTTCATGATTCTAAGATTGCTTAAGAACTGCACAATAAATTGAGGAGTATCATGATTCCGTCAGAATTTAATATATGGTTAAATGCCAATCTCTCACAAATACTGCACATAATATATTTTTTGCAAAAAATATTGATTTTAGAAACCGTGTATCAAAATATTAATGAGTCAAATAAATAAAAATATAGATGAAAATACATTTTGAGTTTTCAAAGAGCATTTAGATGTTATGAGGCTAACATAGAGGTATTAAAATAAACTTCCTTGAGTTTGAATCCAGAACTAGTCATTTAAAAGATAGCTAGCAAATTAATATTTTAAAAAATCAGAAATCAATTTAATAGTAATTCTGCAATCCAGAAAGCAACCTGCATATCTAACTTGATATTACATACAAAATAATTTGCATTATTTACATGGACTATAACTTCAAGAAAGTCCTTTCATTCCCCCTTACATATTTATTTTGCCGAAAGAAATTATTGCAGAAAATTGTTTGTCAAAGAAAATGTATACAAAAGCAACATCTGAAGAAAACTTAAGCAACCAGCTAGTTAATCCAGACAAAATAAGGGAGAAAAATATACTGATCTGATACTGTTAAACAAAGCAAAATGTCACTGACTAAAATGTTTACACTGACACTCTGTAGACAAGCTTAAAAGAGTACATGTGTCTTATGGCCAGACAAAGTGACCTCGCTGTAGATTATGGAAGTTTGTGTGCTCAAAATGGAGACTGAATCAACACACACACACACACACACACATACACACACACACACACACACATGAAAAATTTTCATGTAAACTAGTACAACCCCTAAACACCTCTTCATTAAAACAGGCACTACTTTTAAACATCTCCTGAGAAGTGAACTATGTATCTATAATCGGGAAAATATTTTTATTATTATTTATGCCTACAGCACCTGGTCTTCCTAGGTGGTCTCCCATCCAAGTACTAACCAGACCCAATCCTGCTTTGCTTCCAAGATCAGATTTTTTTTTTAAATGCTTCTAAAATTTATTAGTTAGTAAGAATAACTGGC
Source organism: Pteropus vampyrus (assembly GCF_000151845.1). NCBI lineage: Eukaryota > Metazoa > Chordata > Mammalia > Chiroptera > Pteropodidae > Pteropus > Pteropus vampyrus. The sequence goes on from NW_011888839.1 coordinate 5,112,099, forward strand.
CTGTAAACATGCACGTATTTACTCCATGTTGAATCTCCAACTCTTAGCTGAAAGTCTGTCACACAGTAGGTGCTTAATAAATATTCTTGAACTAATATACTTTTATTAACCTGCAGCATCAAGGAATAATCTTTGAGCAAGTAATTCTGCAGAACAAATTTTATCAGTAGAAAAGGCAAACTACCTAGATATTGAAGAATTAAACAAATTATACTAGAAATTATACATGTTCAAAGATGTTCATAGCAGTATCATCTTTAATGATGAAATAAACTAAAAACAATGTAAATGTATACCACCTGGGGGTTGGTTCTATATAGAATTGTAAACCACAAAGGGAACAGTGTACAATCATTAAAGTGCTTGAGAAGATGTACATTTCTTGTCATAGAATAATATTCAGGATATATTCCTAATGAAATAGCAGGTCAAAAATAGATCAGCATGTTTTTAAGAGGTAATATTATATATTGATTAAAAATAAGAAATCTGAAGTCAAATCTGGGCTCATAGTCCAGTTTAACATTTACACTGAGTGACCTTAGACAAATTATTTCTTTAAACTTCAATTGTCCTGTTGAAAAAAGAAAAAAGTATTTTACCGGTGGTACCAAGTACCAACTTCATAGGTTTGTTGTGAAGATTATATGAGAGAATAAATTAAAATTCTGAGAACAGGCCTAGCTCAATAAAACTTACTATTTTAGCTTATTTATATTTATACATTTACCTAGTTACATAAATATAAAATAAATATGCATACATAGAAACCTGTCTGAAAGGATATACACAAAATATTAATGGAAGACCACTATGAATAAGATTATAGATAATTACTACTTTCTGGACCTCTTGAAATAAAAATAATTTTTATATATCTGAGGTATCTTTATAGAAAGAAAACAATTTTTGATGATGGAGTAATTTGAGATAGAAGATTATACAACTTTAAATTCTTAGCATTGGACAGAACCCAAGCAAAAGGGAAACTGCTTCTAATTATAGGGAAATATCCAAATATAGATTCAGGAAATTTAGCCCATCACTATAGAAATGAAACACTGTATCTTTAAAAAACAATGACCTCGAAAGTTGAACAGAAAAATGTCATGATTTTAGAAAGGTGATTCAGATCAGGTAGAGATAATGCCACTTTTACATCTACTACCTCCCCCAGAACGACACGTTCCAGTATTTTTTGATTATGTGAGTAACTTAGTCAAAATTTTCTACCAAGCCTTAGATGTGCTAAGTAATTCAAAATTAAAATTACTGTTGTTTAAATTAAAAACCAGTAGGGAGTTGAATGGAAAAAAATAAAACATATCTTAAAATCCATGTAAAACAAATACATAAAAAATAACTTTAAAATAATGTTTAAAATGTCTTCTGCTTGCAGCCAAGCTGATGATGGGGAAGGCAGTTAATTCCCCTGAGACTGGCTCTCCAGATGCAGTGAAGAGGGTTTGCAAGGAATCAGAAGAATTGCCAGAGGTTCTTATGCAAGGTGAGCTTATTATCTGCCCCAGTGTCTAGGGTCTTCTTTGACTAATTATTCATTTTGGGAGAAGAATTAAGAGAGTACTATTCATGTTATCAACTATTACCCCATTGCTCTTGGCTCCTTAGCCCAAAATTTGCCAAGGACATATGGAAGTGCTCCTGATTACATACTGCGGAACCTTTGCCAAGATGTCTTAAGGTTATCCTGACATTACTGGTTACGTTAAGCTGGCACTTTCCTGCAGGCTCTAGAATGCTTAAACTGCTATACAAATTGCTGCAAAGGTTAATCTAATTGATTCCAAGAAAGACAAATAACTGCCTAGCCAAGTAGTACCCATGTGAGAACAATAAAAAGCAAGCTCCCTTTCTACCTCTGGCAAGTTAAAGAATGACAGGTTCTAGTAACATTTTCACACATTCTCATTTGCATAAAGCCACAGATCAGAAGAGTGACTTTTAGTACTTTACAATTCAAAAATCAACTCTCATTCACTGTTTTGTTTATCATAACAGATGTTCTGATCAGCATTCCCAGGTCACCAGTACAGTGTACATGTTTATATAATTACAAGAGAAAAGAGGTTAAAACATTGTGCCTCATCCAATACTGTCAACATGAACCTCTACCACAATTCACACGGGAGAACAGCAAGAGAGTAAATGCAAGCACTATAAATATACATAAGACATGGTATAAACTGTTTCCCAGCCCAACCTCCAAAAATGGATTCCTCCCAGTAGACATATAAGAGCCAATATATATCCCTAACTGCCTTGGCGTGACCTAGTTGAAGGCAACCTAGAGGCAGAGGTGGAATTTTCACTGTTTGCAGGATGCTATGAATATGCATTTAGATTTTATCAGAGGACAACAAATATCCCATAGTCCTAACTTGATTAAAACTGCCATTTGTTTTTCTTCTCTCATACCTGTTTGTGACACAGAAAATGTGGCACACAGTAGGCTCAGAAGAGAGGTTTATGGACAGATTCACTGAATGAAGATACTAAGAAAATAGTACACATGTAAACAAAGATATTCTTCTTCTAAAGCAGGAAAAGTCTTTCTTGGGCTGTATGTTCACTGCCCGAATCTAAAATCACCTGAGTTTTCTCTGACATGTTATTTAAATTTTATATATTTAACTGAATATAAATATATGATGCTTAATCACACTATACATGCTTATGTGAATTTACGGGAAAAATTAAAAAGCATCACAGTTATGGAGAGAGCCACACAGGGTGGTGGTTTAGAGTCTGAGTTTCTAGTCCTGGCTTGGCTGTTAACTAACTCTGAATCTTAAGCAAGTCAGTTAAGTGTTCTGGGCCTCAGTCTACCTCACTGTGAACTGAAGAGCTTGAAGGACTCAAGTGATGTCAAGACTCATGCTGTTCTTTCTCATCTGCTTAACACCAGTGCCCAGCACAGTCCTTACCACATAGGAGATTCTCAGTGAATATCCTTGTAAATGAATGTGTGAATTATTTAAAGAATCATGAATAAAGACACTCACAAGACCCTTGTCAATCTAAACTGTCCATGACATAATTTAGATAATTTGCATGACGAACAAAAGCTTTAAAATTAAATCCTGGCTCTGAAGTGAATGTGTGTTTTCTGAAATGGCTAATGGAATCTAGGAAGTATTATTACAGCATCATAACCTAAATTCTCTATCAGTCCAGTCTGAATTATGTACCTGTCCGGAGAAAGTAAAGTTAATATAATGACTTAGCTGGGTCATCCAATGAGAGTCCAGTAATACAGGAAAAGTTGGAAACCTCATCCATGATCAAATTTCTATTGGTGGTGACTTAATTAACTATTGCCCTTGTATAGAGCAGCAGAAAAATCATAATGGTGGATTTCTGTCATCCTACTGCCTTTCCTGTTCATACCACATCCACTAGAAAGTTATCTTATCCAAGAATAGCAAGCAAACTCTACTTTCTAGAAACAGGTTAGGGATTTGAAATAATCCAAACATTATATTTCTATTCTATGAAATTATCATGCTAATGAGTTACTCTCTACAATATCATTTTCTCTGGCTTTTATGTAAGCTTGGAATAAAAGGTTAGAAAGAAATAACATTGATTTCAGCCTATACCAAGAAAATCACAGAAGGTACCTAGTCAGCCTGTAGTGAAAGGATATCTAAGTATCTATGCATTAAAAAGTAAAAAAAATGAGTTAAAAGTGTTTTTTTTTAATCATCTCTAATTTTTAGCAGTTTAAAGAATAAGTATTTAAGCTTTGATTGTTTTGCTTTTTTTCTTTTAGATATTGTCTCTATTATAAATAGCTATTGGAAGGAAAATGAAGGAAAGGAGGAAAGAAGGAAAGCAAGGAGGACGTAAGAGAGGAAAGAGAAAGCGATAGGCATACAAGAACTAATGACTCCAAAGCACTTGGAATTAAAATAGCATTTACATAAGCACGCATGATTCACTATAGGGAGAAGTATTAATATTTCTTAATTTTTCAGGCGAAAAATCCGAGTCTTAGAGAAACTCTAAGTAACTTGTTCAAGATCTAGAGTGACTTGTTCAAGATCACACAGTGAGGAGGTGATAGAGTAAGGACTCAAACTCATGCCTTCTCTATATTAACATAGGACCTTTCTATTGTATTTAGGCCACAACATATGCATTTTGACGAGAGATAGTAAAAAAAAAAAAATAGAGATTTATTCAAAAATGAAAATGGTAACAATTTATCTCTCATAAAATGTATCCAACCAGTCTATGGCCATGATATCCAGAACAAGCCCGATCCTGCCTGATCTCAGAAGCTAAGCAGGGTTAGGCCTGGTTAGTACTTAGGTGGGAGACCACCTAGGAAGATCAGGTGCTATAGGTGTAAAAAATAAAAAAATAAGGGATTGTAAACTGACAAGGTCCTTGCAATCTGTGAGGTCAACCAACGGTTGCCTTGCCTAAAAAAAAAAAAAAAAAATGACTTCAGTCAAAAGGGAGGGATTATTTCAATCAGCAGTTATGTAAGATTCCAAAAATCATTGACAATTGCTAGCCCCATTTCACTACATTGCTCTTATTATTTCTCCAAATTTGTAGGCCTTCTTTAAATTTCAAGTTTCATGCCATTCACTATTGTGAGGACTTCGTACATTTAATTATTCCTAATAAAGAAAGCTATTCAATATTATTTTTAATGTTATACATAAAGAAACTCTAAAATATTATATTTTGCTTAGTAAAGAGTAGAAAAAAATGTTCATCATCAGCTAGGTCATTACATATTTAAATAAATTATTGGCTTTTTAAACTATCATTATGTGGATAATTAACCATCTTCTTGTCTTCTAACAGTCCTTCAAATAGCATAGTTTATCCTCCTTGGTTCTCAAACTTCCCTTTGGTCATTAATTAAAATGAATAAAATGATTGTAACAAAATTTAAAAACGTCTGTTCTTAAAGGCAATATTTACTTCTGCTAAACTCAAAGCTGTGCCATTTATCACTTAAACATACATTGTCTTTCCTTGTTCTTTATTTTTGTCATAGTTCTATGTATATTGAACTAGGCTCCCAAGAAACTCCATAGCTCCAAAAAGACAAATGAAAAATGCCTGAAAAAAATTTTAATTGATTTATTGGTACCTGCCCATATCATTTACTGGCTATATCCATATATATGCACCTGTTGTTATATTAGAATTTCACATTACATATTACATTAAGTTTTTACTTTAAAATATTTACATTGTAATTTTATGAATAGGGAGATTTTAGGCCAAGTTTCAAATGGTAACAAATAACCTTTTAATGAAAAGCAAGGAATTCAATCTGCTTTTTAATTTTCTTGGGATAATTTGTAACTAACCTTTTCTCCCCCTAAGAAAGATAAATCTTTTAAAAAATTCAAATTCCAATTTATTACATTCCTACTCTATATTTTTCAGGACTCTTTGTTATAGACAAACATATACTTTACATAAGCATTATAGAAGTAATTATTATACTTAATATGACATAGTATCCCCTCACAACTAAAATCTACTTTGAATAGAAACTACAGTTGTAAAACTGCATAAAATGCATGCACGCAGTTCTTTTTTCTTATTCTTAGCAATTATAAAAGTAATTATGAACAAGATTGTTGGTCAGATGTGTGAAATCCCTGGTTGTTAAAGCCTCAGCTCATAGCCTCTACTTTAATGAAATATGTCATACAATGCATAGTTCTCTAATAGCATTTAACCTATAAATTGTGCTTCTGACCCTTTCATCACTCAAACAGAGAATACAAAGAATAGAATTCATTATAAATTCATGGAGCTTCTAAAACATGAAGAGATACTGGTTATAATTCATTCGTGAGTTATTTTCAGTTTATGAAGGAAGGTCTTGCCAAAAGAGAGTAAAAGCAAAGCACATTAAATCATAAAATTATATGCTGACTTTGTTGTGTGTGGTCTGTTTCTCCACAAATAGTTCCAATCTCACTCTACCCTAAAATAAAACAACTCTTCTTCCTTATCCCATGAACTTCAGTATGGCAACCAAAAATTTTGATTACCAAAACTGTGGTCATGCTAGTCTTCTTTCCCTCAATGATTTACAAGACCCTGTTTTATCTACAAGTTCATAACTCTTCAGACCTCTAATAAAATATTCACTTGCTTCTAAGGTAGCTGTGATTGAGCAACTTAAATCAAATACTTACTCTATACTCTTTGGCTTGATGGGAACACATTAGAATTTGTGAAATCCTGCTCTATTCAGTTGACAATGATGATGAATACATTGAGTATTTGCTCTCTTAGGTCTATGTTAAATCTATTATTTTTAAGTAAATGATGTTTTTTGAGATCAGGGATTGTGTTATTGATTTGAATTATGCTAGCCAAAGGAATTTAATATATTGACATAATACTTTAGACATATATTATGCAAATGAAAGCAACAGTCGTATGTATTCAGTAAGAAGTAGTTTAAGCACTTTGTATAAGAAATACAAAGATGGCAATCTCATTCTGAAAGATAATTTTCTTTGATCAGGGTTTAAACCAGTGTGATGTAAATCACTTACCAATTCAAATAAGTGATAAATCCGCATTACTGTTGATCATTCAGGTTGGAAAAGTATGAAAACAGAATTGTTCTTTCTATACTGACTCAAGGTAAAAATACTAATTTCCTATTTTATTCTAGAGTTTTGTAACATCAACAAGAAAGAGTAAAAGAACAGCAGATTCAGAGTTGCTTGGCTCCAATCCCTACATTGAGATATAAGACCTTCTGCAAGTCATCTAACTAATGGGCACAAAGTCTACATCGTTAAAATGTAGGAAGATTCACATTATCTAGGGTAACTTCTCCTTGACCCTCTGAGAATCAGTATAATTCAATTTTTTAATGAAATAAATAAGTTCTGCTTAAGAAGTAGTAATTGGTGGCTTAAACCATTGTTAGAAGAGTTGAAACAAGAATCCTTATTCTATTCAGTTGTCACTAAAATCCTATAAACTAAATCAACATACAAAAATCCATAGCGTTCCTATATACTAACAGTAAACTTTCAGAAAAGAAGTGAAAAACAAACAAACAAACAAACAATTTCTTTTACAACTGCAACAAAAAGAATAAAATATCTAGGAGTAAAACTAACAATACAATGGATTTTTGTACATTGATTTGTATCCTAAAACTTTACTATATTTGTTTATTGTTTCTATAATAGTTTTTTTGTGTGTGGAGTCTTTAGGGTTTTCTGAATAATCATGTCATCTGCAAAAAGTGACAATTTGACCTCTTCATTACCAATCTGGATGCCTTTTATTTCTTTTGCTCTGG
>NW_011888839.1:5119478-5122991 GCF_000151845.1 Pteropus vampyrus
ATTATAAATTCATGGAGCTTCTAAAACATGAAGAGATACTGGTTATAATTCATTCGTGAGTTATTTTCAGTTTATGAAGGAAGGTCTTGCCAAAAGAGAGTAAAAGCAAAGCACATTAAATCATAAAATTATATGCTGACTTTGTTGTGTGTGGTCTGTTTCTCCACAAATAGTTCCAATCTCACTCCACCCTAAAATAAAACAACTCTTCTTCCTTATCCCATGAACTTCAGTATGCCAACCAAAAATTTTGATTACCAAAACTGTGGTCATGCTAGTCTTCTTTCCCTCAATGATTTACAAGACCCTGTTTTATCTACAAGTTCATAACTCTTCAGACCTCTAATAAAATATTCACTTGCTTCTAAGGTAGCTGTGATTGAGCAACTTAAATCAAATACTTACTCTATACTCTTTGGCTTGATGGGAACACATTAGAATTTGTGAAATCCTGCTCTATTCAGTTGACAATGATGATGAATACATTGAGTATTTGCTCTCTTAGGTCTATGTTAAATCTATTATTTTTAAGTAAATGATGTTTTTTGAGATCAGGGATTGTGTTATTGATTTGAATTATGCTAGCCAAAGGAATTTAATATATTGACATAATACTTTAGACATATATTATGCAAATGAAAGCAACAGTCGTATGTATTCAGTAAGAAGTAGTTTAAGCACTTTGTATAAGAAATACAAAGATGGCAATCTCATTCTGAAAGATAATTTTCTTTGATCAGGGTTTAAACCAGTGTGATGTAAATCACTTACCAATTCAAATAAGTGATAAATCCGCATTACTGTTGATCATTCAGGTTGGAAAAGTATGAAAACAGAATTGTTCTTTCTATACTGACTCAAGGTAAAAATACTAATTTCCTATTTTATTCTAGAGTTTTGTAACATCAACAAGAAAGAGTAAAAGAACAGCAGATTCAGAGTTGCTTGGCTCCAATCCCTACATTGAGATATAAGACCTTCTGCAAGTCATCTAACTAATGGGCACAAAGTCTACATCGTTAAAATGTAGGAAGATTCACATTATCTAGGGTAACTTCTCCTTGACCCTCTGAGAATCAGTATAATTCAATTTTTTAATGAAATAAATAAGTTCTGCTTAAGAAGTAGTAATTGGTGGCTTAAACCATTGTTAGAAGAGTTGTAACAAGAATCCTTATTCTATTCAGTTGTCACTAAAATCCTATAAACTAAATCAACATACAAAAATCCATAGCGTTCCTATATACTAACAGTAAACTTTCAGAAAAGAAGTGAAAAACAAACAAACAAACAAACAATTTCTTTTACAACTGCAACAAAAAGAATAAAATATCTAGGAGTAAAACTAACAATACAATGGATTTTTGTACATTGATTTGTATCCTAAAACTTTACTATATTTGTTTATTGTTTCTATAATAGTTTTTTTGTGTGTGGAGTCTTTAGGGTTTTCTGAATAATCATGTCATCTGCAAAAAGTGACAATTTGACCTCTTCATTACCAATCTGGATGCCTTTTATTTCTTTTGCTCTGGCTAGGACAGGGCAATAGTGGTGAATAATAGTGGTGAGAGTGGACATCCTTGTCTTGCTACCAATCACCTTAAGCTAGAGTATCAAGCCCACCTCCCAAAGACACCAAATTCTAAATCCCATTCATTCTCTCTTAAAGAACATGCTTTTGCTTTTCCTTTTAACTGTATCTCTTGACCCTCCTCAATTCTTCCTCTCATCTTTTATTTAATACTATTCATTTAATATTATGTCATGTCTTTCCATGGCTTAATGGCTCATTACTTTTAGTACTGAATAATATTTCATTGTTCAGATGTACCACAGTTTATTTATTCTTTCATTTATGGAAGGACATCCTGGTTGCTTCCAGGTTTCAACAACTAAGAATAAAGCTGCTATAAGCATCCATATGCAGGTTTTTATATGGATATAATTTTCAGCTCATTTGGATAAATACCAAGGCATTCAATTGTTAGATAATAAGCCAAGCATATGTTTGGCTTTATAAGAAACTGCCAATTTATCTTCCATAGTGGCTGTACCATTTTGCATTCCCACCAGCAATTTATGAGAGTTCCTGTTGCTCCGCATCCCTGTCAGCATTTAGTGCTGTCAGTGTTCTGGATTTTGGCCATTCTAATAGGTGTGTATTAGTATCTCATTGTTGTTTTAATTTGCATTTCCATGATGACATATTATGTAGAATATCTTTTTATACTTACTATCTGTATATTATCTTTGGTTAGGTATCTGATAAGGTCTTTGGCCTCCTTTTTAATCGGGTTATTTTATTATTGCTAAATTTTAAGAGATTTTTGTATATTTTTGATAACAGTTCTTTATCAGAGGTATCTTTTACAAATATTTTCTCTCACTTTGTGGCTTATTTTCTCACTTTCCTGACCACCCATTTTTATTCCTTTTGTTTGCACACCAATTTTTAAGGTTCTTCTTTCTTTGAAATAAACAATTCTTTTTGTTTGGCACAAGCTCTATCTACTTCAAGTCGTGATACAATGTGTCTGTCACATAGACAATACCAGTATATAAGATCCAGGAGGACAAATGTCTTTCTTATTCTCTATCGTGTCTCTAGTATCAGTTACCCATTAAATACTAAACAACAATTGAATAAATTTATTTAATATTTGAAAGAAAATTCAGAGATATTTACTCTAACTCCCTTCAACTTTCCCATGTTGGTAAAAGAAATTACTGGTAAAGCTGAAACATTAGACCTCATTCTAGGGTTTATTTCTATATTTTAATGATATCTCTATTATATTACTAAATTGTCATGGAGTCTTTTCCTTTTCAAGGTATCTTTAAGAAAGTAATGAGTTACTAAATTATGAAAATCACCTATTATGATTATCAGGAATTTTGAACTTAGTTAATATATTACCCAATACCAAACACTTTATAATTTTACACATATTTTTTCCCTGAGATTTGGTTCATGTAAGGTAAGTATATCCATGTTAAATACATTTTTCATTAGGAGATTTATTCAATTTAGAGAGATACTTATATCACATTCTATCTGAAAATTCTTTAATGTTTTCTAATAGCATGAAAAGCGGGTCCCCCAAATGTAATATTATACCTACAGTAACATATGAAGCTGTCATATATTCAAAAACAAAAACTTGCTCATTTGAAAGTAAAAAATAAAAAAGTCAACTTTAATATTACTTGGAGTAATCTGTTGGCAGCATAATCTGTAACATCTAATTTTATAAGATTTTAGTGCCTTGAATATGAGATCTTACTCATCCTACTAAAATCTGTTGACTGTTTTTCATATTCAAGGCACTATTCTAGGTTAGAAATGATGTCTGAATCTTGAAGAAGTTTATAATGTGAGAAGGAAATAATAACATTAAGCAACTGGGCTTTAGTTTTCATCTCTAAATATGGTGATAAAAATTCTTGTCCTGCCTAGATCACAGCACACTTGGAATAGTCTGACGAGCAGTGAAAACACTGTGTAAAATA
>NW_011888839.1:5123041-5138884 GCF_000151845.1 Pteropus vampyrus
GGTTCTTCTTTCTTTGAAATAAACAATTCTTTTTGTTTGGCACAAGCTCTATCTACTTCAAGTCGTGATACAATGTGTCTGTCACATAGACAATACCAGTATATAAGATCCAGGAGGACAAATGTCTTTCTTATTCTCTATCATGTCTCTAGTATCAGTTACCCATTAAATACTAAACAACAATTGAATAAATTTATTTAATATTTGAAAGAAAATTCAGAGATATTTACTCTAACTCCCTTCAACTTTCCCATGTTGGTAAAAGAAATTACTGGTAAAGCTGAAACATTAGACCTCATTCTAGGGTTTATTTCTATATTTTAATGATATCTCTATTATATTACTAAATTGTCATGGAGTCTTTTCCTTTTCAAGGTATCTTTAAGAAAGTAATGAGTTACTAAATTATGAAAATCACCTATTATGATTATCAGGAATTTTGAACTTAGTTAATATATTACCCAATACCAAACACTTTATAATTTTACACATATTTTTTCCCTGAGATTTGGTTCATGTAAGGTAAGTATATCCATGTTAAATACATTTTTCATTAGGAGATTTATTCAATTTAGAGAGATACTTATATCACATTCTATCTGAAAATTCTTTAATGTTTTCTAATAGCATGAAAAGCGGGTCCCCCAAATGTAATATTATACCTACAGTAACATATGAAGCTGTCATATATTCAAAAACAAAAACTTGCTCATTTGAAAGTAAAAAATAAAAAAGTCAACTTTAATATTACTTGGAGTAATCTGTTGGCAGCATAATCTGTAACATCTAATTTTATAAGATTTTAGTGCCTTGAATATGAGATCTTACTCATCCTACTAAAATCTGTTGACTGTTTTTCATATTCAAGGCACTATTCTAGGTTAGAAATGATGTCTGAATCTTGAAGAAGTTTATAATGTGAGAAGGAAATAATAACATTAAGCAACTGGGCTTTAGTTTTCATCTCTAAATATGGTGATAAAAATTCTTGTCCTGCCTAGATCACAGCACACTTGGAATAGTCTGACGAGCAGTGAAAACACTGTGTAAAATACAAATAATTATGCAATTCCTAATTATTATTATTATACTGTTTATATGATAATGAATTATCAAAGACCCAAATATGTAAAGCAGTGAAGTCTGTGGCAGATAAGAGAGAGAAATCACCATTGAGCAGAGAGTTGGGGAAATCTTTATCAAGAAAGTTGCTTCCATTGTATGCATCATTTCTGTCACCTCATGTCTAGATTGGAAAATACATATCAGTGGTCTACTTTCTCCCAGTCTCTTCCTACTCTAACCCATTGCACCACTGCCAGGCTGTGATTAAGGTCTTTACTATCTGTTGTAAAACCTTCAAACACTCATAGCATCTTGGAAGAAAGAGTCTAAATTTCTCATTTGGAAGTATTTCAACCTTATCGCTAACTGCTCTGTTTCCCTAACTTTCCAATCCAACTAAACTCTGTAGCAACAATTGCTTATATCATTAATTTGGCAATTTATTTTTATTTGTTCCAGCCAAGATTTAATGGGGCTCATTTGGCAATTAATCATGTAATGTAATTCTTTGTGGCATCTGTTCTGCTACTGCAACAAACTGTTATATTTTCTTTTCATTTATTCAGGTCTGTTTACTTATTTATTTATCTATTTATTTATTTATTTATCTGAAAGATCAATTTTTTATTGCACATAAATCTGGCTGCTTCACTTATCTTAAAAACTTTTGGGCTTTTGATATAGAATATGATGATCTCTATGGCTCCTGATCACCTTTCTAGCCTCATCTTGCATTACACCCTCGTCCTTTTCCCCTTGCACACCTCAGCCTGCCTTCTCTCCAGCCCTTCTGAACTACTTCCAGCTCCCAAAGTGACTCCTTTTCCTGGCTCTCAGGTTTTTACCTATACAGTTTCATCTGCTCAGAATGTTTTCTTTTGCTTTTAATTTATACTTTTGCTACTATTTTTCTTATTAATGGCCTGATCAATATTTTAATTACTCCCCGTTCATCTATTAGCTTCAATCTTGTATTGATTTATATCCCGATTACCCTTATATTTAAGTTGCATTTATATTTTACCCTAACAAAATAGAAAGTTAAGGAAATTTCTACTCTTCTTCCTAACACAAAGACTTGAGAATACTTGTATACAGATATTCCCTCGACAATACTCTTATTCCTGTCTTGTATTTTATTTCAATCTTCATTTTAGCTGCAGTTATTTTAGAGCCATCGATTATATACATTTACCTATGTGCTAGGTAAATGTAATTTGCTCACCATTGCTCATAATGTCTCACATTTTTTCTACCTAGTTTCAATTTCTTCTTCCTGAAGTACATTCTTTAGTAGTACAAACAGACTGAGTGTCTGTACATAGAAATTCTGCAGTGTTTTTTTGCCTGATAATAAATCATATTACATTAGCCTCTATTTTCATCATTAACTTATCAATCCTAAATTACAGTCCTAGTCTGACAACTATTTCTTCTCAGCACTTTGAAGATACTGTTCTTTTTCTGTAGCTTCCAATGTTCTTTTAAAATTTCTGTTGTTCATCTAATTATAACTCGCTTGTTTATAATGCCTATAAATAGATTTATTTTCATATAATCTGTTCAGAACTCACTGTGGTTTTCAATCTGAGGCTTCATATATTTCCTTAACTCTGGAAATTTTTCAATTTTCCGCTCTTTAAATATTACCTCTTCATTTGTTTAGCTTCTGGAAATTCTGTTTTATATGGATAGATAGATAAATACTGTCATTTGTCCTCCATATTTCTTAATTATTCTCCCATATTTTCTCTTTTTCACTTGTGGCACATTTGGAGAATTGTCCCCAGATCTTTTTTCTTAAGCATGGAAATTTTTTTTAAAAAATCAATTTTCTTTAAGTTTTTCCTTTAACCGCTCTTAGTTTTTAAATTTTAATATCTATAATTTTTATTTCTAGAAGTGCTACTTAGTGTTTTTCAACTTTGCTTGTTTTTCCTTGTCTATTTCTCTGTTTCCCTTTGAATCTCTTTAAATACATTGATCCATTCAACAAATTCTAGAATTATCTTCAACTTCGGATATAACAATGAATAAAACAAAGAGATTCTTGTCATCATGGAGCTCATTTTCATGTTATTATCTTTTTCAAATTGTCTTCTCTTAAATTCTCAGGAATGCTGACTCTCCTATTTGTCATTTGTCATTTCTAACTCTCCCAATATGAATGACTTTTGCAATGTGGGTGTTAGGGCTAGCTAGGGATGTTTTACTCTATGGCACTCTGTGTTCAGCTGAGTTGGAAATATTCCTCCAGAGCAATTTGGCATTGCATTTGATTATTCCAGATGTCCAGAAGATTTCATTGTTTTATACATACATATATATATATATGTATGTATATATATAAAATCAGTGTCTACTTAGAGATATCTGTGCCATGAAGAGAGTTAAATTTGTATATCATACCCTGCATGGAACAAGCTTTGAATTTTAGTTTCTTATAGAAACATAAACATGTTTTTTGTTTTGTTTTGTTTTCCATTCAGAGACCTGGGGAGTATGCCTTCTACTTCTTTCTATGCTCCAGTAGGCAAAGATTTTATTTAGTTCCTGTTCCATGGAAGATTCAGCCCATCCGGATTTTCCCTTTATGCAGAGATCTCAGTCTCAAATTTATGCCCTGTTCTGACCTATTGTTTCCTCTTCCTGAGTGTAAATTAAAGTCCAAATGCCTATCAGTAAGGGCCTAGCTTCAGGACTAATGTCCCAGACCACAACCCTAAAACTCTGCACTACATTAATTATTATAGAAACTTGCATTGTTACTGCTTTAGCTTTAAGTGCTCTCTTATATTCCCTCTTGATTTTATTTTTTTAATTTGGGAAAAAAAAAAAAACTTTTTTTAAAAAAGTTATTTATTTTTTGTTTTCAGGAGGCAAAAGTTTTTTTAGCTTGATCTACTGCATGCCTTGATCTGGCCATTTACATTCTGCCTGGAGCACCCAATTACTAGGTCCCCAATACCAAACACCACTCACATGTGTTCTTACTACAAATGGATATGATCCTATGAATAGAATACCATATATACTTATCTCATTGTATTGTGTCTGTCTTTTTACTTGTATTGTACCCCTTTAGAGTATGAGTTGCTTGAGATTAAGGTACATAAATTATTCATCATTATGTATAGCACAGTAACTGGAACATTGTAGACACTATTTGTGAATGATTAAATGATTGAATAAATATATGAATTTATTTTATCATGATGGACTAGTGGATTCACATTCGTACACATTCAAAATATATACACACATATTTACATACATATATACACAGATATATATGTATAATCTTGAAATTTTAATATTAACTTTATAAAAAATTGCTTTGGAGTTTAAAGAAATACATAGCCTCAGAATCAACAAATTATTTTTAAAATGCAATACCAATTATTGGGCAAATCTCTTAGATTCAAAGATTTTACTAATTTATTAATGTTGATTATTTTTGGAAAATCTCAAGTTTTTAGATTATAATTATGATTGAAGATTATCAGGACATTATTATAAACTTGTTCAATTATTTATTTAGCTGAGAAGTAAGTACTTGTGCTGGGGAATTCCTCTACTTTGCTTTTCAAATAAAAAAGGTCCTACTCAGAGCTTAGGAAAATGAGAAATGCTGGCTTACTGATCATAACCTTCTTTCATGTAGTAATATCCCCATCTACTGGAATTTCAGCATGTAACTAAAAGTCAAGTCCCATAATCTTGCATTTTTGCAACTTCTGGCATATGTGTCCATGTGCTTGTAAGTAATTATTGCATTAGACAATTGTGAATGCTTTGCTATATGATCCATAATATCAGCTTTTCTCTTAGTGTCTTCTACATAGCATTGTTATCATCTTAGATGATTATGATGATTTTGAATTTTTTTCTGCTGTGTTCTTTGAAAATATAAAAATGTGAACAACAGTACAGTATAGAAGCAGCTTGTAATAACTTTGATGCTGATCTACTTAACAAAAAGAAATGACCTCTCCGACTTTGTATTTCTAAATTTTGTTCTTCAAGCAGTTCCCTATATTCATATTTCTTACAGCATTTTCAAAACATTAGTTTCTTGATGTAGGCAACACAGCTGACTTTGTTAGTAGTATCCTTATGAAAAAAATAAGTTCTGTACAATTACATTGTTAGACCATTTTTATTTGAAAACTTGAGAAGTATGGGTTGCCTTTCAGAAAAACCTTCCTCTAGAGAAAAAGAAACACATTCTATTAATGCAGAAAATAGCTTAAATTATTTTTGTGTAGATGGGAAAAACAGCTGAGAGGAGAAAATTCTATTTGTTTTAGTATTACCTTTAAGTGGTCTCCTTTGCATTATTATGTCAGGGAAAACAAAAATAAGTACTACAAATCAAGTAGAATTAAAATATTCCTCTACTTGATAAATACAAATTTATGTCAAACATTATAATATTTTAAAATTTTTCTTCAACAGAAAATTTGGAAAATAGTCCATGCATACAAAATAAGATCCATTTATCATTGTATTTATGCATATAATCATATCAACTGCAGCCATCATGCCACCAGTCAATGACAGATGGCATGTGACATAAAAAAATCTAGTTATATAAATCTATATCATATAAAATCTGCCATATTAAAAAGGCTTTTGCTCATATTAAAGCTACTTCCAATCTTCTCTGCCAGAGTAAGCAATTTATTAGGCAGCATGTTTGATGAGAGCAATTAAATTCCCATCTTTCCAGGTTGGTAGCATCTTTCATGGACAAGACATACAACTTCAAACAAAGCCACCAAATGAAATGACAGGAGAAAAAAGCCAGTTGCTTAAGTTTTCACTAAACTAGTCTTTTCTGTAACCAGTTGTCAAAATAGAACAATGGGAAACTTCATGATAATACCATTCTATATAGAATACATGCAGATTATTTTCATTGCTACAGAGATCCTTGAAAGACATCTAGAAAGTTCACTTCATCTGGTATATCACAGTTCAAAAGAGAAAGCTGATGACAAGAGGGAAAATGGTTTGTACACGGATCTGTGAGTGGCAAATGTCAGCAATGTGCTTAGGCAATCTTAAATAATGGGGATGTATGATATAGTTACAATGGTAATAAGGCAGAAATAAAGAAAAGACACTTTCAATCATCCAGGATCCATGTAGCGCACATCTTATTGCTTCAATAGCAGTAAGAACAGGAATTTATGTACCTTTTTGATTTTAATGCACCTCCATTAACATGGCATAGATATTTACTAAGTCCTGGCTTCTCTCAGTGTGTGCTTTGATGAATTCTCCTTCTACCAGCAAAGCTACCCTTTATCCTGGACATTATTTTCTTACCTCAATCAGCTTCTCAAATATTCACTAAGCCTTTGCATAATCAGAGCTTCTTTATACTTGCAAACACACATGCCATCTACTTACTAATGCTTCCTCCTGGCCTACCTCTGCCTCATGACCTTTCTGTTGTATTCTCATTGCTCTTGCCTAATAGTCTCCTTATTTTATAGTTCAAGTTCCCAAGAAACAAAACCTGATTTACATGAGTGATCTCTACTGTTTGAGAGAACAGGACTTTCAATACCAGTCTATTCGAAGGCCTCTGCCCACTATTTATTTTATTGGCTAGGGACAAAGGAGAAGTTAGAAAAGTGAGTGAGTAACATAGATGCCACATGGCTTTCCTGATAAAGCAATAGGTGTACAGTAACTTCTGTTCACTAGGAATTGCATGTAATGTCCACTGTATATAACTGACATCACCTACACCTTTGATGCATGTATTCCGCATTCTTCACAAACTGAAATGCACACTATTCTCTGTATATAACCTACCTTTTCCATTTCTATATTAATTTGTTCATGTGGTTCCTTCTGTCTTAGCAATCCTTCAATCCCCATCTCATTTCTCCTGGATGAAATTCTATCATATATTTGGGGTCCATTCTTAATTACAAATTTCTCAAGGAAGCCTACCTTATTCCCCTTAGCATTTAACTTCTAATTTTTGTCACTTATCATATTATGTCTTATACTGCAGATATTTGTATGCATCATTTCCTAACTTAGATTTTAGTTTTCTTCAAGGCATGAAGTACTCTTATCCTCTCTTTAGCCTAACCAGCACCTAACCCAATGCTGTATGTATAGTGCTCAGTAACTTCTCATAGAATAAATTCATTCAACCATTTATTAATATTTATTATATGACTAATATGTACTTGACAATATTCTAAGTTCTAGGAATAGAACAATGAAGAAATAAGGAAAAAATCCCTATTCTCTTGGAACTTACGTTCCACTGGAGGAGTAAATAAGCAGATGGGTAAGTAAAATACACAGCACGAGAGGGTTGTTCTTGTTATGGAGAAAAATGAAGCAGGGAAGAAAAACCTGGGTGATAAGAAATGGGTGATAATTTTTTATAAAGTATTCAGAGAAACTCTCACTGAGAAGGGAACATTTGTACATAGACCAAGATGGGGGATTGGGAAGGAGCAATGCAGATATCTGAAGGAAGAGCATCTGGGTACAAAAAACAGCAAAGTGGAAATTCCCAGAGGCAGGATCATGTCTGGCATGTCCAAGAATGTGCATAGAGTTCATGGGAGCTGAAAAAGAGAAGAACAGAGTAGTAGCAGCTGAGGGCAGGGAGGTCAGAGTATGGAGTGGTGCTCAGGTAGGGCCTTAGAAGCAGTTTAAGGGTTTTGGCTTTTTCCAGTAGAGGAGTGCTATGATTCTACATACACTGTAGAAAAATCACTTTGTGCATTAAGAAGAAACTGAATGGAAGAAAGAATATATGCAGTGGGGACAAGCAGGAAGCTCCTGCAATAATCAAGATGAGACATGATGGCATCTTGGATCAGGAAGATAGTGACAGAGATGATGAGAAGTGGTCAGATTCATATATACACTAAGTATTCACTTAACATTGTCAATAGGTTCTGCAACTTTAAGTGAAACAATGTATAATAAAACCAATTTTACCAGAGACTAATTGATATAAACAAGAGTTAGGTTCCTATGGCATCTCATCAATGTTATAATGATACGACGTTAAATGAAATGGCATTATTCAAGGACTTGCTGAAACTTGAAGATAGAGCTGACAGATTTGGCTGACAGATCACGTGTGGGATGTTAGGGAAAGAGAAGATTTAAGAATGACTTCCAAATTTTTTGACCTCTGCAATTGGAAGGATGGAGTTGTCATTTGCTTAATCAGAGAAGACTATTCAAAAAACAGCTTGGGGGAGGGATAACATCAGGAGTTCGGTTTGAGATGTCATATAGGAAATTGGGTATAAGAATCTACATTTTAGATGAGAGAGCCAGAAATTCAGATATAAATTTGAAAATCATCAGAATATAGACAGTATTTAAAGTCATGAGGATTAGATAAGATCACTTGAGAAAAGAGTAGAGAAGAAGTGAAGAAGTTTAAGGACTGAGTCATGGGGCTTTCCAAAACATAGAGATGAGCATTCACTACATTCGTTAACGCTGTGTATCACATTAACTTCTATTAAGAGTCCCATTTTATAGATGAGGAAAATGAAGCACAAAGAAGTTAGATGCTCAGAGTCACACACTAGAAAAATGGCAGGAGTGTAATTCAAACCCAATGTGACCTGGCTTCAGAATTGCTCTTAAGCAGTTTTATTTTGCATTTCAATGAATATAGGCCATATGTTGCCTGACACATAGTAGATATTCAATAAATATTCACTTAATTTTAATATAGTACCAGCAACACTTTCATTTCTAAATTTAGAAATAAGCCTTCATCAAATAGCTATTAGTCAGTTTAGGAAAGCATTCATGAAGCCAAAGAGGAATTATCATGCGAGGAAGGTGGAAAGACCAAGAGTGTAATTTAGGCCACTTACAGGTAGAGTGGCCACAGCTGTTTCTATTCCCTCTCGGCTACCTCTAAGATTACTAAGCAACACCACATGCTTCTGGAACAGTTCAAAAGCACACCAGATACTTAACATCCATTTTCTTGTTCAAATGTCCCATTTGCTGGACTCTGATTAGCTCTTTTGGCACCGGCTCACAAACTAATTCAGGCTGGTTTCTTTCTAGCTTGTCATGTTCTATAATAAAGTAGAGCAGAGACTCAAACAAAATGAAATGTCAGTTCAGTTCCAAAACTATTCTAATCTTCCCATTTTATTCAATAATATAGAAAATACGTAGGCAAAATTCAGATTTAATCTGGTGCTGCAGAATGGTTCCCAGTGGTTCCTGGGATATCTTCAGTAATACATAGAAGACATATTTTAGTTCTCTCAAGTACATCAGCTTTTTTCTTCTAAATTAAGAAAACATTTATATTAGCCAAGAAAGGGATAATGGAGACTATTTAGTTTTGTGAAAAAATGAATCAATGCATCCCTGCTCCTGGTGAAATGCACTGTTGTATATAAAATATAGCCAGTGTTCACTGGCATATTGGGGTCTCTTACTGGATCAAGACTCACAGATCTCAGTCTTTTCTTAGGGAGCACCAGAGGTGAAGAAGTGGGTTTTGAGGTGTCATCTATCCACACCACATGAGCAGGTTGTCAGCTGCACCAAACCTTGCAGCAAGCCAAATTTGTAATCAAGACTCAGAACTTTTACAAGGGTCCCCACTCTACCTTTCCCCCAGCCCCAAACGTGTAAACACACGCACGCACACACACACACACACACATACACACACACGCACACACGCACACACAGAAGCTCATTGTCCATTTATTAGATTAATGGTAGCTTTCCTTTAATCCTTCTATAATAAGAAATCTAACTAATATTTATTAACTGCTTTTTCATACGAAGATAAATAAGTTTAATAAGTCATATATTCTTCTAATGCATTGTAATGACCTATGTTTTTAGTTTATAATACAATTCAATATAAACATTTTCACTTATATGCACTCTAAATAGCCAATGCTCCTGTTTTATTGAAAGTATTTTATAAAATATTTAGTTTTATTTTGTAGTTTAAAACTTTAATATTTGGGTTTAGTTAAAATCTTATGAAGTTATTACATGTGTTCTAATTTGAAGTTTAATTGTGGATTATTTCTTATTTAAAAGAAAAATTATGGTTTCTGTGGATTACCATGAACATGTTTACCATTCATGACTTGGAGATTGTTTTCATAAACATGTCTTAGAAGCACCATTTAAAAGAATACAGGGAATGCTGTTATCACATTATTTACTTTCCTCTACATAGATTTTTTGATGACATTTTGCTGGCTTCTGAAATCAAATATGTTACTTTAATTAAAGTTCTGTATAGTGCAAAATGGCTACTTAGTTTCCTTTAAGAACCCCCTGTGTCAGATGCAAAGTTACAGTTAGCCTGATGTTGATTTTTTTTAACCATATGTAACCAACCATAATCCAGCTCTCAAAGAAAGCTAAACAGATCAATCAATAATCCCTTACTTGATTTATGATGACACATTTAAAACATTCAACTTTTAATGCCCAAACACCCTGTAAAGAACTTTCTTAAGCAAGGTTGAAATCTTCATCATTTGCTTCCAAAACAAGCTGATTAGATTGCCAGATTTAAAAACACAAGATGTTCATTATATATTTATAGAATGTAGCTTTATTTATGTATCAGAAGGGCATTTATATGTGTGAAATGCCTTTTGCTTATGACTCTCTAGCATTTGCCACAATAAAACTCCTAGATAAAAGTACACACTTAAAAGACAGACAAGCCAGTATTCAAAAATTTAAGTTCAGGTTTTCTATATTTCATAGCAATTCACATTTCCACAGTAAAGTAATATGTACATGCTATTTTTCTTAAATAGTCAGATATCTAAATATATTTATGTTCTGGTAGGAAAACAGCAAAAGAGATTAAACAGCACTGGAATTCAGTATAAAAATTCATGTTTATGTATAATGTGACAGATATTTACCCAAGGTGTATCACCTTGGATGTTTTAATAAAATATTGATAAATGTGACAATTTCCTACACACAAACATCAGTGTAGAACATACTAACCTAAGATATAACAATTTCTCTGGTCAAAAATGGAGAAATAGAATGGTGATTTCTTTAATTTTATAACTTGTACTGATTCTAGAGGAATATCAGGTTTAGATGTCTTAATAATTATCACTGCATAAATATCATAAATGCCACCATGATTATAGCAGTGACTGGAAAAAAAATCATATTTAAGTATATTTGCTTTCAGATTACCAACAAATAAAAGATATATTTACTAATGTGGAATAGTTAACCACTAAATATCTCAAAAACTCCTGAATGGAAATAAAACAAAGTTCATGGTCTTAAAATATGATTATTTACACTTTATACTATAGCATAACTTTATCTTTCTTAGATTTATATAATCAAATCTTTTTTTTGAAATTGTTTAATTTTGCGCCTATATTTACGAAAAGCCTGATTTGCTAAGAAAACATGGAGAAAAGTATTACCTTTATGAATTGTATAAACTAAATTAACATAACATTACCTAGTACAATGCTTCTGTAATGTTGTCATCTGTAATGGGGGAACATAATTGGTAATTGCATATGAAACTCTTTACTTATGTGTATCCTTTTCCTTCTTAACAAAATTAATAAGTTATATTCTTATATAATAACCTTTCAGAAATATACATATATTTGAACAGTTTATTCATACCACAGTTGCCTCAATTGAAATTGAAACCCATCTCTGTTATTTTTAAACCTGCAGTTACTTTTTATTACTCCTTTATTTTTTTAACAAATAGTTTGTATAACACCTATATTTTATTCTTAAAATAATATTTTGTTCATTTTATGTACTGTAATACACTTTGATACGTAATCTTAATAATAAGTGCAATCAAGACCTAAACTCTTCTCACAGTATAAAATGTTTAGTGCATTACAGAGAAGCACAGACAGCATGATGAGAACCACATATAAGTTACATAATCTTTCTTAGGGAAGAAACTAACTGGAATTCAGTAAGTTATTTATTAACGGCAAAATGATTCATAAATTAATGACTATTTCCTCTAGAATCACTTTTTAAACTCTATGAGAAAGAGAGGTAAAACACTGCTGAGATTTTGTTTTCTAATTCTAAATTTAAATTTGATAAATATTCCTTATTTGTGTTTATATATTATTTGAACAAAAGATTTCCAGTGGCCTATAAAAAAATAAAACAACAACAACCTTAAAATGATAGATATATAACATGTAGGAGTCAGATTCGGCAAAAAATTAGATCACAAGATTAACACACACACTATGAGTGAATATGTCAGGTACAATGCTAAGTCCCAGAGATTTAGAAAAAAATAAAACTAAGTCTCACATATGCGTGAAGGTGATAGGAATCTTCTAGAAGAAAAAGAAATGAATCATTTAACTAAGTGAATAGTAGGGCTAATTCTCAACACAATTATTAAAGAGCAAACTTTAAAATTGTGCATTTTTAGAACTGTGGCTTCTTTAAATAGTTAGCTTTGTTTCCTTGGACTGCCTTGTGCTCATCAAGATGTTGCTTTTTGGCTGTTCAAGATGGGGATCTGTTCCCAGACCACCTATGACCAGAAATCTCAACATTTCTAAACTTATTAGGGTAAACCATATATTAAAATATATGCTATCAAAGACAATTAGAGCAAATTATGAGGTCTTACACATTTTCATGACAACTACCTTTAATAGACAACACATTCACCACTGCCAACAATCATCACCACACAGCAATATTTAACTTAAATGAAGAAACTGAGGCCAAGTATAAGGATAAGATTTCTGTTATAGAAATTAATACATATGCTTTGGTAGTGTATCTTGCAACAAATTTCCAATTGCAATGTAGAGCATCTCTATCTCCATCTGTGCCTGAGTCACTATTTTAAAAAACCACATACACATCCACAGTAAATTTTTATTTCTAAGGAAATATAAAAAACTAACCTTGGTCTCTTTGTAATAGCAAAAGATCTCCTATCCTATGTATCTAATTTCGCAACCATAAAATGAATTCAGCTTTAGTTTAGCATGACTATTTAAATTGTTTATACTATACGGTATAATAAAAACTTAAAGTAAAATATTGGCTACAAAAAAAAAAAAAAACAACTAACAAACCTAAGGACATCAAAATGATTTCAAACCCAGAAATTGTGATGGGAGAGAAGAATATTGATATAGGGTAGAAGAAAACTTATACTCTTTCAGAGTTAAAACTATAGACAAAACTTTAGACTAACCAAGGAAAAATGAGAGGACCCAAATAAGTGAAATTAAAAATGAAGGCGGATACTAAATAAACAATGGGTTAATAAGAAAATAAAAGAAGAAATCAAAAAGTATCTTAAGACAAATAAAAATGGAAAAAACTTTCCCAAAATCTATGAGATGCAGCCAGAACATTTCTAAGAAGGGAGTTCATAGTGACACAGGCTTATCTCAAGAAACATAAAAAATCTTTTATAATCTAACTTTACACACAAAAAAAAAAACTAAAAGAAAAACCCAAAGTAGGTAGAAGGAAGAACATAATAAAGATCAGAGCAAAAATAAACAAAATAAAGACTAAAAAAGTAATAAAAAAGGTTGATAAAACTAAGAGCTTGTTCTTTAAAAAGATAAACAAAATTGATAAACCTTTAGCTTGACTCATAAAGAGAGTCCAAATAAATAAAATCAGAAATGAAAAAAAAAAGTTACCACACCACAGAAATATAAAGGATCATAATAGAATACTCAGAACAACTAACAATACACCAAGAAATTGACAATGTATAAGAAATGGATAAATTTCTAGAAATGTACAACTTTCAAAGACTGCACCAGGAAGAAACAGAAAATATGAACAGATTAATTACAAAACTGACACAGTAATCAAAAACTCCAAACAAACAAAGTCCAGGACCAGATGGCTTCACAGGAGATTTTTACCAAACATTAAAGGAAGAATTAATACCTATCCTTCTCAAACTCTTCCAAAAAATAGAGAGGAAGAAATGCTTCCAAACTCATTCTATAAGTCCAACATTACCCTCATACCAAAACCAGACAAAAATACTACAAAAAAAAAAGTTATTACAGATCAATAATCGATAAACATAGATGCAAAATTCTCAACAAAATATTAGCAAACCAAATTTAACAGTACATTAAGAAGACCATATACTATGATCAAGTGGGATTTTATTCCAAGGATGCAAGTATGGTTTAGTATCCATAAATCAATCAATATGATACACACACACACACACACACACACACACACACACACACACACATTAACAAAAACAAGGATAAAAATCATATGATCACCTCAATAGAAGCAGAAAAAAAATTTGACAAAATCCAACTTCCATTGATTCTCTCATAAAAATTGGTATAGTGGGAACATACCACAACATAATAAAAGCTGTATATGACAAAATAACACCTAACATTATATTCAATGGTTATGTATAAAAAGCTGCAAGTGGTTCTTACAACGTCAGGAAAAAGACAAGAACACCCACTCTTATCATTTATTAAACATAGTTTTGAAAGTCTTAACTACAGCAATTACACAAGAAAAAGAAAAGTCATCCAAAATGGAAAGGAAGAAATAAAACTACAGATGACCTACTATATATGGAAAACCCTAAAGACTCCACCAAAAATCTATTAAAATTAATAAATGAATTCAGTAAACTTTCAGAATACACAATTAATACATAGAACTCTGTTGTGCTCCTATATACTAATAATATCACAAAGAGAAATTAAGAAAGCAATCACATTTACAATTGTATCAAAAAGAATAAAATATCTAAGAATAAATTTAATCAAAGAGGTGAAAGACCTGTACACTGAAAACTACAAAACACACATAAATGAAATTGAAGATAACACAAATAAATAAAAAATATAGCATGCTTATGGATTGGAAGGATAAGGTTAAAATGTCCATACTACCCAAACAATCTACACATTCAATGTAAAGCCTACCAAAATTCCGATGGCATTTTTCACAGAACTAGAACAAATAATCCTAAAATTTATATGGAACAATAAAGACCCTGAATTGCCAAAGCAATATTGAGAAAGCCAAACAAAGCTGGAGGTATTATCCTTCCTGACTTCAAATTATACTACATAGCGGCCTAGTTTCAAACTATACTACAAGGCAATAGTACTCAAAACAGCATGGTATTGGCATAAAAACAGACATAAATCAATGAGCGCCCAGACATAAACTCTTGTTTATATGGTCAATTAATGACAAAGTAGGCAAAAATATACAATGCAGAAATGACAGTCACTTCATTTGGTGTTGGGAAAACAACAGACTCAGTAAATGGTGTTGGGAAAACAATAGACTCATGAAAAAAGTGAAACTGGACCACATTTTACACCATATACAAAAAGAAATTTAAAATAGATTAAAAACTTAAATGCAAGACCTGAAGCCATAAATCTCCTAGAAAAAAAAACATAGGTAGTAACCTCTTTGACATTGGTCTTAGAAATATATTTTTTTGTTGTATTTCCCTTAGAAAAGGCAAACAGAGACTCATGGACATGGACTATAGACTAGTAGTTACTAGAGGATGACGGGTGGGGAAGGAGGAGGTAGGTAGATGATTAAAGGGGGTCAAATATAGGGTTTAGAGGGAGGGCGAAGTGGGTAAAGGGGATCAAATATAAGGTAGCTGAAGGAAACTGGACTTTGGGTGGTAAACACACAATAGAATATACAGATGTCAAATTATAATGTACACCTGAAAATTAC
>NW_011888839.1:5138934-5170642 GCF_000151845.1 Pteropus vampyrus
AAAGACCCTGAATTGCCAAAGCAATATTGAGAAAGCCAAACAAAGCTGGAGGTATTATCCTTCCTGACTTCAAATTATACTACATAGCGGCCTAGTTTCAAACTATACTACAAGGCAATAGTACTCAAAACAGCATGGTATTGGCATAAAAACAGACATAAATCAATGAGCGCCCAGACATAAACTCTTGTTTATATGGTCAATTAATGACAAAGTAGGCAAAAATATACAATGGAGAAATGACAGTCACTTCATGTGGTGTTGGGAAAACAACAGACTCAGTAAATGGTGTTGGGAAAACAATAGACTCATGAAAAAAGTGAAACTGGACCACATTTTACACCATATACAAAAAGAAATTTAAAATAGATTAAAAACTTAAATGCAAGACCTGAAGCCATAAATCTCCTAGAAAAAAAACATAGGTAGTAACCTCTTTGACATTGGTCTTAGAAATATATTTTTTTGTTGTATTTCCCTTAGAAAAGGCAAACAGAGACTCATGGACATGGACTATAGACTAGTAGTTACTAGAGGATGAGGGGTGGGGAAGGAGGAGGTAGGTAGATGATTAAAGGGGGTCAAATATAGGGTTTAGAGGGAGGGCGAAGTGGGTAAAGGGGATCAAATATAAGGTAGCTGAAGGAAACTGGACTTTGGGTGGTAAACACACAATAGAATATACAGATGTCAAATTATAATGTACACCTGAAAATTACATAATTTTATTAACCATTGTGACCCCAATAAACTTAATAAAAAATAAAATAAAACAAATAAAGAGGACGAAAGCAAAAATAAAAATAAAAAATAAAATGGGAAAGAGAAAAAATGGCAACAAAAGCAAAAATAAACAAATGGGACTACATCAAACTCAAAAGTTTTTCACAATGAAAGAAACCACTAATAAAACAAAAAAACAACCTACCGAATGAGAAAAATATTTGCAAATGATATATATGATGTGGGGTTAATATCCAAAATATATAAGAAATTCAATCTCAAAAACAACAACAATAACAACAAACAATTCAATTTAAAAATGGGGAGAGGACCCAAATAGACAGTTCTCCAAAGAAGACATGCAGATGGCCAACAGACCTATGAAAAGATGCTCATCACTAATCATCAAGAAAATGTAAACCAAAACCACAATGAGATATTACTTTACACCTGTTAAAATGGCTAATAAAAAAAGAAGATAACAAATAACAAGTGTTGGCAAGGCCATGGTGAAAAAGGAACACTTGTGCACTGTTGCTGATAATGTAAATTAGTGCAGCCACTATGCAAAAGAGTATGGAAGTTCCTAAAAAAATTAAAACTAGAACTACCATATGATTCAGCAATCCCACTTCTGGGTATATATTCAAAAGAAATGAAAACAAGATCTCAAGGAATTATGTGCACCCCTATGTTCAATGCAGCACTACTCACCATAGCCAAGCTATGAAAACAACCTATTTATCAACGGATTGATGGATAACAAAGCTGTGGTATATATGGTATACATGAATATGTGTGTATTTGTATGTGTGCGTGTATAGTGGAATGTTATTTAGCCATGAGAAAGGAGTAAATCCTGCTGTTTGTGACAATGTGAATGGGCTCTGAGGGCATTATACTAAGTGACCTAAGTCAGGAAGAGGAAGGGAAGACAAACACTGAACGATCTCACTGATAATGTGAAATCTATAAAAGCCAAATTCATAGAAACACAGACTATAAACACAGAATGTTTAACGAGGTCTGGAGGGTGGGGCAAAAGGGGAGATGTTGGCAAAGAGTAAAAACTTCCAGAAAAAATAAGTAAAAAAAAAAAGAAAAACAAGTACCATGAAGAAAAAAACAAAACAAAAAAACACACAATTGAAAAGAACTTCCTATTAAATATCATAATGACTTGTTTGTTAAATAAAAGTTAACATGCTCCGCCCCCCCACCCCCGCCCACCTCTTGGCTGGAAAGACTCATTTTTTCATTAAAAAAAGCAAACAAAAAAATTAGAAACACTAAGCACAAAAAGTATAAAATAGTAATCAAGATCAGCAGTATTGAGAACCATGATTAGAGGTGAAGTTTAGCATGGTAATAATATATAGTGTGGCAGCAGAAAATAAGAAAACCAGACATGGAGAAGATGGTAACAGACTTTCAAAACTAAGTGTAATTTTCTATCTTCATGTATCCCATTGTTTACACTGCTGTCACTATTTCACTGCCTGTCACTATCTGCTGCTTATAGAACATCATTACCATTTGTTGAGCATTTATTACATGCCAGACAGTGAGTTTAAATGATTTTCACAGATCATCTCATATATTCCTTACATCCACTCTACAAGGTTGGTTGTATTACCATGAATTCACATTTCAGAAAACAAAGTTTTGCGGATATGAAATAACCTTTCCCAAACCATGACAGAATATGAAAGTTAAAGTTCTGGGAGTCAAACTCGAGCCTACGTGTTTCCAAAAGCCATGCTCTGAACCACTACACTACCTTCAAAGACTGAGGAAGGACATAATTAGGCTATTTCTCCAAGTTTCGGGCATCGAAACCTGTCTCCATTTGGCTCCATTTTCCACCCCACCTATATCACTACCTGTAGCGGAAGCTTTAGTGCTTTACAAAGAAGAAAGTTCATGAAAACTACTCTGATTCAATTAAAAAAAAAAAAAGTTTGCATCAAGCTCAATATACTGTTTCTTTCAGATGGCAAGAAAGAAAGTAATTCACAACAACTTCCAGCTCTGGTATTTAAAATAAGTATATCTGGTCTTAAGGAGTTAACCTTTAGTTATCTAGGAATTTACTCTTCTTTCTAGAATTATTCTCTTTGAAAAGATACAACTGGCTAACGAGTTACCCTAATATCATTTATTTACATAAGCAATTAGTGCTTTTAAAAATATGTATAAATATTTGATGATCCTTTGGGTGGAAATATCAACATACATAGGAAATATGAAGAATTCACTAGATTCTTCTATTATTTAGGTAACAGATATGGTATTTAATAAGAATGCATGTATAAAGATTACTTCACTGTCAATGTATAGCACTATATGTCATTTATAAACACACTAAATACATCTGGAAAAGTTCAACAATAAATTTAAGCCACTCACTTCTAATCCATTTATATTTTATGAATTTACTAAGGAAATTGCTTGCTATATATATTTCACTGCAATACCCATCAAATAAACTTTGTTTGGAATATAATTCCATTTGGATCATAAAGTTTAATATCTATTTAATTATTTTTAAAGCTTTATGACATTGACTGTAATGTTTTAAAAAGTCACCTTATTATGAGGCTTTGAGCATTTTGCTGACTTTTATTATCCCTATATAACTTACTTGATTTAAATAATTTTCTTTTTTAATTTCTACTAATTCCAAACAGTAGATTTTTTAAGGAAAATTAAAATTATTTGGGAGACTAAAGTTTATATAAGCTATATCTGTTACATAGCTCAAAGCTATGGATTTTATAGAGAATATATGTTCCTTTAAAATTTCAGAAGCTTCTTCTTCACTGATACACACTCAACTAGCAACAAATGTGAATATCAGGATTCTCAAAGCAAAGAACTTTTTCATGAAAGGTCCTTGTAATTACCTTCTACTCTGGCCTTGTTAGAGTCTGTTGAAACACAAGATTCCAGGCAAATTTATTTTTATTGTGAGAAGAAACATAGTTGACATATAAGACTTTCATTGCTGTAGAATAATGTAGTTCATGTTGTATTGTTTTCTGTACACTTTCATACGTGAATGCATGAGATTAGTAACAGAGTAAAAAATAGACAAGCCTTTAAAAATAAATTCAAAATAATTGAAAGAAATCACCTTAACAAAAATGTCTTGAAGACAAATTTTAAGCATTTTTAAGAATGATAGAAATGGTCATAAGACTATAAAAAGAAATTTCACGGTTGGCATTTGCATTGCACACAAAGATTCCCCCAAAATCAAAATCCTTAGTAGCATCATTTACATTTAGTAAGCATCTCCTAACAAATGCATGCAATACTAAGATTTCTGTGTAACAAGGGGAATAGGTGAAGCCTGTCTTTGTGATTGTTCAGTAAAGTACATAAACAGAAGAGAGAAAACCATATAAACAGGGTTGAGCACAAACTAGGATTTACTTCTACAATCAGTATTAGTAAATAGTTAAAAGCAATGTCTGAGTGAGATATAGGATAGATGACTTAGTGACCTAGTGACTAGAAAAAGGATAGGAGTTGACCAATAACAAACATAACCTCATGTATTTAACCAACAAGTAATATAAACTAACCAATACAAATAACAGTGGACTGTGCACCTTAGAAACATATTTTAGCAATTACACTTTAGCATGGTGGCTGTAAACAGCATAGAAACATCATCATGCTTTATATGTTTAAGAAATAAACAGAAGCTATAATTCAAGTACTCTGGAATTTGAAGTAACTCAAAGACATTAAATATCACTTATTTTTCTTAATTTATAATCTAATGCACTATTTTTTCCCTTCATAGAAAAGGAAAATTAGCTACACTCTTTTTAGAAAAATAACCTACTTCTGGATTCTTATACTCATGTGAAAATCTTCCTTCGAAACAACTCCACTTCCACATTTATTATATATAGTCTAGAGTATAATGGGAGAGAAAGATGATCTAGACTTTCCTGGTATCTTTTCTTTTTCTGTGTTTGAAGTGAAGAAATGTAAATGTTTTTTAAGGAAACAAACAAGATAGATGAATGGATGGATGAATGGAGTATGAGTTAATAGTAATCCTTGACTCCAGTCTCATCCTCATATATTCTGTTCTATACTGTGCCATAAAAGGAGAAAAATTAGGCTTAGAATTTCTCCGTGAAAAGTTTAGTATGTTTAAAAATCTAAGATTTTATTAAATCTGCATTTCTCAGTCATCAGATTCTTTATGACTTGTAAAACTGAATAATTCCTCATAGAAATGGTGTTAGGGTTATAAGCACGTTTAGTGCCCAGAGAACTACAAAGGATTTAGATAACCTTGCCTTTAGTCCTTCTGCCAAACTCACTGTAGGATGATGAGCAGCAGCATAACTGACAAAGCTGAATAATCATATTTAAAAATATATAAAATAGTCTGAAAAAGTTTAACATATATGTGTAGTTTTATTAATTTGACAAGAAAATGATACTTAGACACAAAAGTACATTTTTGGTTTATGAAGAGAAAGGGTGTATATTACAAAAAATTCTCTCCAGATTCTTTTCATAATATTTAAATAACAGATGCAAAAAAGATCATACCTGTAAGAGAAAAAGGATTCTTTTTAAAATTATGCTTCATAGCTAAATATTTGCCCTTATTTTCTGCATCTGTAAATAACAGCTTTATTTTAAAATGTCATATCAGTTTTCTCCTATTCATATTATATATTATCTTATAACTGCAATGAACTACATTTAGTTAGGAAGAAATGTTTTAAGAAATAAAGAAGATAATGACAACTGTACATGCAAATCCAGAACAGAATAGGAAGGGTAAATACATAATTGATAAGTTAATAATAGGTTTAGGATGGTGGTGTTCAATAAGCTGATGTTATGGAAAGAAGCTATCATGCTCTTCCACACAATCTTCCTGAGTACCTCTCTAAGAGGTAGAACTTTAACTCTATTAAATAAAATTTTATTTCCAAATAGGTAGTCAAACAAACATTCCATGTGTTTCTAAATTGAGATAAATTCCACAAAACAGATCTGTTCACAGTTCTGGAGGGAGGACTTGAAATGGTACGGTTTGCACCCTACTGAGAAAATCCAGAGACCCTCCCTAAAGATGGCAGCATTAGAGCTGGAACTGGAATGATTCTGGAGAGTAAGTGTATAAAACAGGAAGTTATTCCATTTGTCTACGATGTCATGCTGGTGAAGAAAATACGTATTCTAGGGGGGAAAATAGAAAACTAAGTTCTGTATTTATGAGCATTAATCTGGCATTTATCTTGTAGGATGTATTGCAAACAAAAATACTTCAAGATGAAAAATAATTTAGTTTATTAAATATGCCAAGAGTTGATAAAAGCTTGGAATAAGATAGAAAGAATGTGAATTAAGAATCTCTGTATAAAGATGTTGCAAAATAAACAGGTCCCATCACTATTATCATTAAGGAATATTTATTCTTCCTACTACGGTGTACAGGGCACCATACTCAGAAAGTACAACAAAATATATGTTTATAGGTAAAACAATTTCTGCCCTTCAAATTGATAATATGGTAAAATTCACGAAGCTATAGTTTGTTTATTAAAAAGAGCCTCCCAAGAAACTTTTTATATAATAGACATATATACATATTCATGCATGTAGAGTAAAAAAGAAATATTTTATGTGCTATTTATTCCCATTGACAGATAAATAGGCTGCCTTATTTTGAAGTGGCAAATAAGAACTAAGAAAAAAAAGTAATAAAAGGTCTTTTTTGGTTTTTAGTTTGACTTTTATTAAAAATTTAGTTTTCAATTTCTTTAAATAAAAATTATGCGATACTAAAAAAAGATCTTACGGCATAATTTTCTTTTTTAAATGTTTGAAAATTTAAAAAAATTATTCCAATGTATTAGTCAAATGGTACACCTGGTAGGAGAAAAAGTAGCATAGAAGTAGATGTTTTTATTAAAAATTTAGTTTTCAATTTCTTTAAATAAAAATTATGCGATACTAAAAAAAGATCTTACGGTATAATTTTCTTTTTTAAATGTTTGAAAATTTAAAAAAATTATTC
This sequence comes from Pteropus vampyrus, assembly GCF_000151845.1. Lineage (NCBI taxonomy): Eukaryota > Metazoa > Chordata > Mammalia > Chiroptera > Pteropodidae > Pteropus > Pteropus vampyrus. Next base: position 5,145,719 of record NW_011888839.1, read on the forward strand.
CAATGTATTAGTCAAATGGTACACCTGGTAGGAGAAAAAGTAGCATAGAAGTAGATGTTTTTATTAAAAATTTAGTTTTCAATTTCTTTAAATAAAAATTATGCGATACTAAAAAAAGATCTTACGGTATAATTTTCTTTTTTAAATGTTTGAAAATTTAAAAAAATTATTCCAATGTATTAGTCAAATGGTACACCTGGTAGGAGAAAAAGTAGCATAGAAGTAGATGTTTTTATTAAAAATTTAGTTTTCAATTTCTTTAAATAAAAATTATGCGATACTAAAAAAAGATCTTACGGTATAATTTTCTTTTTTAAATGTTTGAAAATTTAAAAAAATTATTCCAATGTATTAGTCAAATGGTACACCTGGTAGGAGAAAAAGTAGCATAGAAGTAGATGTTTTTATTAAAAATTTAGTTTTCAATTTCTTTAAATAAAAATTATGCGATACTAAAAAAAGATCTTACGGTATAATTTTCTTTTTTAAATGTTTGAAAATTTAAAAAAATTATTCCAATGTATTAGTCAAATGGTACACCTGGTAGGAGAAAAAGTAGCATAGAAGTAGATGTTTTTATTAAAAATTTAGTTTTCAATTTCTTTAAATAAAAATTATGCGATACTAAAAAAAGATCTTACGGTATAATTTTCTTTTTTAAATGTTTGAAAATTTAAAAAAATTATTCCAATGTATTAGTCAAATGGTACACCTGGTAGGAGAAAAAGTAGCATAGAAGTAGATGTTTTTATTAAAAATTTAGTTTTCAATTTCTTTAAATAAAAATTATGCGATACTAAAAAAAGATCTTACGGTATAATTTTCTTTTTTAAATGTTTGAAAATTTAAAAAAATTATTCCAATGTATTAGTCAAATGGTACACCTGGTAGGAGAAAAAGTAGCATAGAAGTAGATGTTTTTATTAAAAATTTAGTTTTCAATTTCTTTAAATAAAAATTATGCGATACTAAAAAAAGATCTTACGGTATAATTTTCTTTTTTAAATGTTTGAAAATTTAAAAAAATTATTCCAATGTATTAGTCAAATGGTACACCTGGTAGGAGAAAAAGTAGCATAGAAGTAGATGTTTTTATTAAAAATTTAGTTTTCAATTTCTTTAAATAAAAATTATGCGATACTAAAAAAAGATCTTACGGTATAATTTTCTTTTTTAAATGTTTGAAAATTTAAAAAAATTATTCCAATGTATTAGTCAAATGGTACACCTGGTAGGAGAAAAAGTAGCATAGAAGTAGATGTTTTTATTTGAAAACAAGCAAGTGGCTATTAAACAACATATGAGAGATATCTGTAGTATTAGCTGTAATTACAAATAGTCTGTAAAATTATTCTCTCAGAAGTTGAGTATTACTTTCAACTTCTTTAGAGTTTTATATAGTAATCATTCTGTCATCAAATGAAATTTAAGATTTCAGAATATATAGCAAATGATTATTGTATATATTATAAACAGCTACAAATTTTAGCTTGTTTTTAGGTGACAGGACATGTGTTTTGCTTCTGAAACAGTTAGGAATTGATTAAATCTAATCCTTAAAATAAAGCAATAGATATTCATTTTTTTTTCTTGGCATGGAATTCCTTTTAAAAGTTTCTTTTATTACATTTTATGCCTTCAATGTACTCTTCTTTATTAAATGATTTGCTCACTATACATGGTGATGTGATTAAATTTACACCATCATTGTCATGTTTGACGCTTAGATGAATTGAATATTCCAAAGAACATACACATAGAATGCATAACATTTTCAGAACTATATACATTTAGAAAATCTTTAAAATAGAAAAATTACATCATTATAAAAGGAATATATTGTGCTAACCAGTAAAGACTGAAACTAATATTTTCTTTACAAAAATTGGGAAAAGTTTGTGCAAGAGATACCAGTACTTTCTGCTTTCTGGAATGGAGACTGGCAGAATTATATTGGGAACCAACAAATCCTTTGTTATTGGAGGGACCACTCTAGAAGGCCCTACTTTTGATTCAGATATTTATACACAAACCTTTTGGAGAAGTCCTGAATATAGTACAGTCTAAATCAAGTGCAGATATTTCATACAGAGAGTAAGTGTTCAGTTCAGTAATGTAATTGTTCTATCTTTCAGAAAAATCCAGCCTCTGTAAACTATGTTAGACATACTCTCCCTAAATCTTAAAAATCTAGATGTCAGTGACATCCTGCCTGAAATATTATTTGTTTTGAGAGAATATCAAGCATTAGCAGAAGGATATTGGGAATAGAGATGAGACAACCACAGGAAAAAAAGTACAGTCCTGATACTTACCTTCCCTACAGAGTGAACGGAATTAACAATGTCGAGTGAAGTACACCATGGATCAGGGTGCTGTTGTCCCACGTGTGTTTTACTTGAGACTGAACAATCAAGGGTTTGGGAAATATTATTTTGGGCTAATTATCATGCTGGAGCCTTGATACTGGACACACTGAAGGAGGCGTGGGCTGGGAAATTCCCCTGAAAGCAACCAGGGGAAGAAGTTAATCCAGAAGAGTAATTGTCATGGGGTTTATATGGGTCAAGGGGGGTACCTAATCTCTTCCCAGTAGCTTGTAATAAATGGGGTGACAGTTTGGTCAGTTCTCCAAGGCAAGTAGATGTTTCAAAAACATTTGTATTAAGGTGAAAGCTGACTTCTGCCAGGGGGAAGCCAGCTGCAAGATAGACAAAGAGGCACACTGAAGGAAATTAAAGTCAAGTTGGGGCACCTGCCTCTTAAGAAAAACAACTCCCAGTATCACTTGACATAACATTCAATTATTCTTTCTTAGTTATCCTAAAGGCTCTGGCCCAGTGTTACTGAAGTTTGTGACTTTAGTTTTAGTTGTGTTGTGAAGATAAATGGGAAAGCTTTATGCAAACTTTTTGAAGTGACTGAGAGCCACACTCATTCCAAGCTGTGGTATGTCTTCCAGCAGAGGTCACCAAGGAAGGAGAGCTATGCATAACAGAAGAGCATTCCACGAGGGTTATTGTTAACTGGCAGCATTGCTGTAACCAGATAAGAAAGAAACTGAAGTTACTTGCGTTGAGCACACAAGAGGCAGAATATTAAAAATCTCTCAAAAAGAGCTTAGAGGTGTTTTGAGGGGACTAAACTTCCAGTAATTAGCTCAATGAGGGGCTCAGCATTAATAATCTGAATTTATATTTTATATTCAGGCTGGAAGGGATCCAGGATATATATGTTGAGCAAATAATGAGTACTTTAAGGTAATATTCATATATAGTGTATTAAAATAGAACTTGAATATTACAACTCTTATATTACAAATTTGGTATTGTTGATTGTATTTTTTTATTATTAAAGCTTATGTCTTTTGTGCTTCTGACAAAAGGAAATAATGGAAGACCAAACTATGCTAAAAGTAGAAAGTCAGATGTAATAGATGCCGAAGTCAGCTTCATAGGGTTTATGAAAAGGGTTCTTGGATAACATAGGTAAAAAGGTATTCTAAACTTAAAAAATCATACAAATATCAAACAGTCTTATGATTTTAAATTCTAATTTAAAAATGTTAACCAAAAAATTTATTTAATGCTTTATATTTCTTACATTTATAATTAATCAAATATCTCTTAACTTTAGAAAGTTAGACCTTTAGGTTTTTTTGTTTTGTTTTGTTTTGTTTTGTTTTAATTTTAAAATGGAAATGTTGTGTGAGGAGAAAAACATTTTCAACACCTGATTTTTCTAATAATGTAAGTACCTAAGTGCAACATTGGAAAGCATCCAATTGAAGTGAAATTATTAACACTGATGCTCTACATGTTACAATACAAGAAAACATAATGTTCCAACAAATCTAAGAATTATTAAGATGTTTGTTGGAAATATGTCCTTCCCTTCACTTATAAATAAAATTATCTTGTCAGTCAAAAACAAATCGCATTTTCTTCTCTGAGAACATGTGTTTTAAGATTTTAAAAATCAGCAATGATTTGTTATTGACATTTTAAGGTACTTAATAGAACCTCAAAGTACTATTAAGAAAAGCCGCCCTGCCTGCTGGTACACCATCCTTCATGCTTCAGTTCCTATTTGCCTAGTTTGTAGTGTTTAAAAATTATATATTGCATATAAGCAGATGGGAATCACTATATGATCTTATTAGGAGGAGAAGAAAGGACCAAGGATGAAAATTGATGCAACCCTCAGAGCTCTGACAGGAGCAGCTGCTCTATTATACATATTCTTGGTGAATTTGTTGTGAGACAAGATGCAGCCCCATTACAACTCTGACAGCCCATAAAGACTCATTGCCCTTTTCCTGTTTCTACTGGTTTTATTTTAAAATCATCATTACAAAGAATCAAAAAGAAAAGTACAGAGACCACAGATTAATATTTGAAATAAATGAAAAGGTAATTATTGATATGCTACAAAATGCATTGTCTTAACACAAGATAGACAATATCATTCACTGAGTATATGGCACTCGACTTCACCTTTTACATATATATTTCATTTAATCATCAGAACAATCCTAAAAGATAGATATAATTCTCATTTAGGAGATGATAAAACAGGCTCAGAGGAGAAACTTGTCCGAAACCAAGCAACTGATAAGTGCTGAGACCATGTGATGCTCTATCCATTGATGCCAGAGCTGTCATCCTGAAGAATAAGTCACTATGAATCAAATCAAAATCTGAATAGCCTCTTTAAATGTTTTTTAGGGAATTATGGTAGATCTAAATCCTTTTAGTTTGTAGATATTTCTGAAAGCTGTCTTGGAAAAAAAACATGAGAAAATACAATAGACCATCCCCCTTTCCACAGACACACACTGAGCTGAAATTAGAATAAGAACAGGCATGAAGTTATGCTATTGGTTTTTGCACTTCTGCGAAGCTGGTAGGGATGATAGCCACTAACCTCAAGTTAACCTTAATCCGCGTTAGTGGAATTTAGCTCAAGAATAGTTAAGATAATTAATTTTAAAAATATGCATAAACAACATATGTTTTAAAAATTACTTTCTTCACTATTCTTCCATCTGTAACCACCACCTAATATCTCTCTCCTTCATTTCATAGCCAAATTTCTTCTAACAATACTCCCAGGTAATTCCAATCTAATTTCTTTTCCCCATCGTTTCATCAAAATCGTCTTCGCTAACGTCACCAATGACTACCAAGCTGCTAGAGTCATTGGATTGTTTTCAGTTCTAATCTTTCTTGACTGAATAGCAGCATATGTTGCCAATTGATTGTATTTTCCTCTGTGAATCTTAGTCCTCCCTTGGTTTCTATGTTCATCTCATTCACCTATGCCTCTATCCTCTAAGACAAAGTCTAACTGCAACATCCTCCTCAAAAATAACCAATGCCATAGGTTCTCAAGACTTAGTCTTAGGACCCTCATCAGCCCTCCACACAAAGGCAATCTTATTAACACCCACAGGTTGGCAACTGAAGAGTTACCAGACCAGTATATTAAACTGTCTATTCAACTTGCATGTCACATAGGCTCCTCAAACTCTAAATGTTGGAAATTGAATTCATCATTTTCTTCCAGATATCTAGTCTGCTTCCAACACTTAACGAATTGCACTAGTGAGAAATCTGAGTCATCCCTACTCACTTCCCCCAATTTCTCTTATTTAGTGAATCATCTCATCCTATAGATTTTATTCCAGCAGGAATGAAAGTCTCTTAAAACATACCTTAAATCCTTCAGGGTATTCCCAATTCTCCCATCACCATGCAAGTACAATCTGCCATTCCATTTTTCACCTGAAACCCTTTAATTGCCTCTTAATTGTATTCCTTACATCTACTCCTCCTTTTAATATTTTCTACAAAATGCAGTCAGAATGGTCATTTTTAAATGCTATATAATCATGTCACTCTACTGTTTAAACCTTTCGGTGGTGCCCCATTGATCTTAGGATAGAGAAAGGAATTCTTGGCATTATCTCAATTATATTCTATGACATAAATAAGACCTGCCTCCCTATCCCTGATTCATGCCAGTCTCTCCTCATTTTCATTGTTTCAGCTCAATGACTAATTTCTGGTTCTTCAAATGTGTCATGCTCCTTCTCTCAGAGCTATCACACATGCTACGCCTCCTGCCTGGGCATTCTCTACTTTTTCTACTTTATAAAGTTAATTCCTATCTTTTTTTGAGTGTTCAGCTCTAAGTTTTCTTCGAGAAAGGCATTCTTAACCCCTAAGACTAGATCAGGTCCCCAGGTACTCACTCTCATAGCACAAAGCAATTCTCCTTTATAACATTTATTAAAATTGTAATTGAAATTAAATGGGCAAGTGGTTATTTAATGACTTTCATTCCTGCTGGAATAAAAGCTCCATGATTTCAGGGACTAAATCAAGCTCATTGCTGATATCACAGAAACAATGCTTTGCACATCATGAGTTTACAACAAATGTATCTTTGAAGAAATGAATTAGGCAATAGTTGACAATCATCTTCACTCTTTCACTACTAATCCACTCCCCAACATATCTTACTCTGGTTTCTACTCTCCGCCTCCCGACAAAATTATTTTATTTCCAAAAAGTCACCAATGACCATCCTCTAGTTGTCAAATCAGGTAGATACATTTATAAACTTATAATACAGAATTTCTCTCATTCTTTAGCACTCCTGATCATTGTTTCATCCTTGAAATTATCTTCTACTTTGTGTCCCATGACTTAATTACCTTCTGTTTTCCCCATTTTCCGGGCCTTTATTTTTGAGCGAGTCTTTTTGGTATGATGTTTCTCTGCTTGTTCTTTTAATGATAATTTCTCCAGGATTCCAGCCCTGACTTTCCTCTCTAACACACTCTCCTTACAATATAGCTAATATTTTTTCAGTTTTATACTACTTTTGTAAGTGTATTTTAGATATTATCTCTTAAATTCTCACAAATTTGAATTATTATGCTGTATTCATTTTACTGATGAAGAAACTTAGATATCAAAAGGTCAGTTGATTTTTTAAGGTTACTCAGTAACTGAGGAATCAGATTTGAATCCAATTAGTCTGGTTCAAGAACAAGGCTCTTGACCTCTTTCTGTATTACAACTAATTTAAACCATTGAATTGACTATCCCTTTACAATAATGACTCTCAAATCTTTTTCCAGCACAGACAACTCTAACATGCTCTGATTGTTAATATCCACCTGCCCAGTGGTCACTTCCACTTGATATCTCACAGGCATGTTGAAAGCTACATGACTCCAAAATTGAACTCACACCTGTGCTCAAAATATTTTCCTCTAAATTCTCTGTATTATAAAATATCACCTTGACCCAGACATGTCCTAAATATCCAAGTCCAATCCTTCCCTCTCCTTATACCCTACTGATGTTCCATCCTTTAAATGAGCTTTTCTCGAAATTCCCCCAGGCCTAGTTATCTCAAATATTCAACCCAGAGCCTCCTTAGAGCTTTTTATATTCTTCGGCAAAAAAAAAAAAAAAAAGAAAAAAAAATCCCAAACTTTATTAAAATTGTATACGAACCATCTGTTTCCAATGTCTGTCATTGCTATATCTGTTCTTTCATCACTTAGCCCTGTGCCTTGCCATAGCTAAGGTCCTCAATGAATGATAAATAAAGGTATATATAACTAAAGTCTACATTTATTTCCCATTCCCTCTAATATACACATTGACATTTAACATTTATTTTCTCAAATCTATATTCTTCAGAACATAGATATTTTTGCAAATCTTTACCAATTTTATCAAAATAATAAAATAATGCATCCTTAAATCAGTGTTTCCTTTTAAAAAGCATTGCCAAACAACATCCAAATAGCCATTCTGTCCGTTTTTTTGTCACGCAAATCCTATCTTCACGTTGTTAACACACTGATGATAAGAGATGAATAGAAATGGCAAGTTGTGGACTATTTGTAATAACAACATGACTTAAAAAGAACTTTTACAAAATAGTGAGATTTCATAGGGTACTTTTTTCCATTTAAGATTTATTATTTTTTCTTTTGTTTTGATTTTTTTTTTTTTTTTTTTTGCTGCAAAGGGCATCAAGTTATCTTACAGAATTTAAAGATGCCTAGATGATTTATATTAGAGTTAAATAACATCTTCTAAATTATTTTTCAATAATCATGGTGTTCAGTTTTAAAAGTCTATCTGAATGTTTAATTTCCCCTATTTTTTTTAATATACAGTTCATAATGAAAATCAAACCAAGTTGTGAGATAGCAAGACTAGAATAAATATTGTCAAGATTGTGGGTAAGCTACTCTTGCACTGGAAACAATAATATATGACCTTCAATTTTTAAACCTGAAAATAGTTAATAGCTATAGTCAGATACATTTTTGGTGACCCTAAAAGACTAAAAGACATTTTTCAAACATAATTAAGTACTATTTTGTCCATAAATTGGTTCATTTATATCCAACTCATCAACATGTAGCATAAAATTGTAAGAAATATTTTGAAGATAAAATCCACAATGGATTAATAAAGTAAAATAAACATAGAAGATCCCAGTCTCTTGACACTCAGCTGATAGAGGTGAGTCATGCTATCCCACTATCTACTGTTGGCAATACTGAAGAGGGATATTGGGCTGCGAGGACTGTAACTCTACTCTAAATTTTTCTAAAATGAGCACATCATATAAATTAATCTATCCTCCTGCTATGAAGCAATATCAGGTTAAAAAATCCTAGAATCCTTGCTTTGCTCACAGCCTTTGCCTATTTCTCACTCTTATTTCATACTCCATTTCTTAGACTATTCCAGGCCTCCCTGATTCCCAATCTCTTGCTCCCTCCCTTGCTCCCTCATACAATGTCTTGAACCTGGTGATGATGTGGTCCATTTGGCAATGATACCCTTGCTCCTCTATATCTATTCCCAAATTTAGTTGGGGAAACTCCTTTGGAGCCCCATGATTACCCCCAGAAAAATAGGGTGGGTCAATTACTCAGCAAAAAGGCTAAGCATTACAGGTATTTTTAAACTGTTAAACTTAAGCAAAAAAAGTTAAGGTCAGAATTTCATAGTGATATAAACCACACTATCTTTCATTGTTTATATGCATATATTTATATGTGTGTGTATGTGCACACACACACACACACACACACACACACACACACACACACACACATACACACACTGAATACAACTTAGTGACAGTCTAATGAAGGAGCCTCGGAAGTAAATAGGTAAATACAAAAACAACTTGTGAAATGAGTGTGATGATAAAAGAAAGCCAAGAGTTTTTTTACAGCCTTTAGGAGAGTCGGTTAAATCAGACTGATTATTTGGTGGAAAGAGAAAAGGAGATTCAAGGGAATCATAAATATGCATGGCTTACAAAAAAGCTGTCTCTCTCTCATTGTTATTAAAATTATAAGGCAGTTAAGGTTGGAGGAATTAAACAATAAATATTTGAACAGTATTATGTGCACAACATTCTTGGGAATAGTTGATTGTAAATATAGCTAAGTCCTTGCCCTTGAGATATTTACAGTCAAATAAATACATCACATACAGTCTTAATCTCCAATTAATTGAGCTACCTATGGTCAACACAAAGAACACTAAATATTGAACTCACGTTACAATGCTCAAGTAACACAACTACAAAGTATTATTCTAATAGCCAAAATAAATACAAAAATATATAAAATATATGTGTAAGAAATTCAAAATTTAGAGAAGCAGACCAATTAACTATTTTGAATCAAGGTAGAACACATAGGCATTAGTAGAATTCTAAACCATGATAAGGAAAAATGAAAAACCAGTTGGTTTCCATTGGAGTTATGCAGTAAGGTACATAGCTGAGCCATAAAGAAAAATGGGAGTTTATTTTATGAACAGAAAGTGAGGTAAGGATATGGGTATATTAAATACTAAGAGAATCTTCAGGGAAATAAAAGACCATATTCGGTGAATTGATGGAATATAGGCTAGAGGTGGTCATACAGGAGATTTCAGTACCAGAAAGAAGTTGTAGCAAGATTATAAAGAGCCTCTGGAATGGACTATGTCAAGTTGGGTTTTATTTTGTACATAATCAGAAAGAAAATAAGTTAATTTATTTAAACTATATTTTACATAGTTTTATATTGTTTACTCTTATTTATATAAAAGATAAATTGAAGAAGTAACTCCAGGCAGTGCAAAAACCATTAAAATACTTAGGTAATAGTCTAAGTAAAAATAATGATGATATGAACTCGGTGATTATTAAAATAAGGGGTTCAACACAGCCAGTATTGTAGAAGAATGACTGATTGGGTGTCAAGATTTATACAGAGGGAGAAAGGAAAATCGAATATAGTAGCTTCCTTTGGTAACCAAAAGAAAGGTGGTAATCACTGAATGAGATAAAGAATACAGAAGGAGCAAAGAGTTTTAAGATTAGACTGATTTTGATTATGTTTGATATGAGCTGAACTGACATAACAAAAGATGAAAATTCACATCTGTAGTGTAGAAGAGAGATCAAGAACAGAGATTTATATATAGTAGTAAACTGTGTGTGCCCAATATAATGATTGAAGACATGAAGCAGATAATATCACCTGGGACATGAGGAGGAATGATGTCATATCACAGAAAAACTATTTTTGAGCGGTAGCCTAAAAAAAAATGGGAGTCAACCAAGGATAATAAGAATCAAAGGGGAGGAACAGAAGCAATGGGAAAATGTTTCACATATGTAGAATCTGGACCTGAATTGTTTCCAGCTTCCCATTATACCTACTCTCATTCCAACCCCAGGCATTATAAGCTCGAACCACACACACAGTTTCCAAAATACACTGTGCTTGTTCTCAACCCTGTATTGTCTTGTGCTTTAATGTGCCTGGAATTCCGACCTAGTCATTCTTCCAAATACCACTTCTTCTGTGAAATTACCTCACAATGTCTTTTCCTGACAATGTCTTACCTGGCAAACAACTGCATTAGAGTGTGCATTAGAGTCTCCCTGTACGGTAAATGTTTTTGCCTCTGCTCCCCCATTTAAGTGGGAACTCCAGAGGGGCATACCTGGGCCTTATCCATCTTCTAAAGCTAAAGCCTTGCACATAATGGGCATCTACAGAACACTTATAGAAATGTGGAAGGTTTAGATAGATAGCAACGCTTACAGACTTCTGAGTGGTTAAGTACAATGAGCAGAGAACAGGAAGTTGGATTTGGCTATTTAGAGGAATGTGATGACCTTTGTATAAATGATTTCACTGTAGTGCTGTGGGTAGAAACCACATAATAAAAGATCAAGTAAGGAATGGGTGGTAATTAGATAGAAAAACTGCAGATCACTTTAACTACGATTTGGTACTAAATGGCGGTTGAGAGATCAGAGAGTTACTTGAGGGGGAAGCAGTGTTGAAGGAAGGAATTTAAGGATAAGGAAATCTTGGGTGAATTTATGAGCTGAAAGTAGGATGTTAGAAAAACAAATAATAGGAGTAATTGTGTGATGAAGAGGGAGAGATACAAAGTACACAGGTAGCTGAAAGCAAATAGGAACCATTCTTTCTCTGATTTTAGAAGGTAAAAGGAAAGTGTGTGTCATAGTAGAAATTTTCTGTTGCAGACGGGAAAAATTAAGAATTTCTTCTCTTATTGAGAGGCTTCTGTGAATAAGTGGTGATTATTCTGAACGTTTCATTAGTTACAGTACTTAGGAATGAGAATGTGAAAAAATGGATATAGAACTAAGGAAGGCTACATGACTACAGAACTAAGAAACAAACAATTTTCAAGTATTTAAAACTACTTTCTGTAGAAACTGTGGTTTAAATATGCAGAGAATAAAACACTTTAAAAACATAAATGCTTATATGAAGGCAAAAATAAAGTAGAAATTCTACTGAAAATTTTTTCAAGCTCTAATGATACTTAAATATTTCTTACTCTACTCCACTGTAAAGTACCACAAATATACCATGTCATTTTCCACCTTTAAAATATCACTGTGAAGGTTCCTAAGGACAATGGTTAAGAGCTTGAAGTTTGGCATTAAACAGACCTGCTTAAATACTCAATCTACCGTTTACTAAGTGATTTTGGCAAGATGCTTAAACTGTCCACACTTGTTACCTCTTTTGTGCAATGGGGATAATAGCACCAACCTCAGAGGTTTGTTATGAAGATAAAACAAGCTGCTGCATGTAAATCATTTAATAAGTTGCCTGGCAGAGTAAGTGCTCAATAAATGGTGGGTATTGTTAGCACTGACGGCTTCCTATAGTTCAACCATTTTCTTTCTGACAGGTTCTTCTACAATTAGAATTTTTTAAAAAACCCAAATACATATGAAGGAAGAGTTGTTAAATTTTTGATACAAATATTACCAGTATGTCACAAAGAGTGATAGCAGTATTTCCTGAGAAATCAACTTAAAAAAAAATCTATTATATTAGTTAAATCTGCTAATGAAAGTAAGAAAACTAAACAAGAAGATTAAATTTTTACTAAAATGTTTTAGGAAAAAAAATACCTTTGAATAACTTTCAAGTGTCATGTCCTTGGGATTAGTAATTATGGAGATACATAGACAATTGTGATTTGCAGATACATCTGCAATATACATATCATTAAAAATAAAAATGTCAAGCTACTTCTGATGGAATGATAACATTAAATATTATAATCGATTACTGAAAACATCAGTGTTTAAAACCCCATTAATAACATTGTCCTCCTTCTCCTTCATTAGTAATTATTTTCATTTTCTTGCTTATATCAATACACAGCATTCAAGTACATAGTTAGATATTTATTACCCCATCTGAAAGACTTTATTTTGTCAAAATTCACCATTCATCACCAATGTTTGTATTTACCTCAACACATATAGTTAGATGAAAAATCAAGTTAAATACACAGTCAAAATGACCAAGCACATCATGTTTATTTTTACACATGAAAATGTAATTGAAAAAGTAACATTCACTAAAACGATTCATATTTAAAAGTTTTACAAAATATTATAATTCTGGATTAAATATAGCTTATAAATTCTCTTTGTAAGGGAAAGTATGTACCCAATAGAAAGACAATTGCCTAAAATTTTGGGTGAAATTTTCAATTCTGTATGAACCTCTTTCTTGACTAACCTTGCAGTCCAAATCCCTCTGGATACAGAAGTTACTCTAACATATCCACATGTCTCATAATATGAATATGTCAAACTTGACATTGAAGAGTCAAGAACCACTGAGCTGGATGTTTTCTGAAAATCAAGAGAACTATCACATGCATACTGCTTGTTACAAAAAGTATGTTCCACTAACCTCCCTAGGACCTTGTAATTAGAACAGAGGGTTGCCTAGAAATCAGCTCTACTTATGGCATAGCATACCCCTGCCCCACTCAATCACTGTGTGAAAGCTCATTTACTCTGAAGACTGACTGGACTTTTGTTTTGATGCACTAGCATAAAAGTGAAAGCAGTTATTACAACAGAAACAGTAAAAATCCAAATTCAAATATCAAGCCCTAATGAGGAAGGAAATCTAAAAACTATTAAGGAATGATAAAAGGAGTCTGAACAGCATACTTTCTGTATTCAGTATGAAAATTTTTCTCAATGTTTTAACTATCAATACAAAAAGATGGTCAGGAATGATCTGGGAATAAAATTTATTTGCAACTCACTGTTGTATTCTTTTCTTGTCTGTTCTACCCCGATAAAAAATCACTCAGTTATGCCATAGCCCTATCACAAACTATCCATTCACTTTTGACTGGTTATATATAAACATGGTTGATTTGGGGAAAGAGTGAATGTTTAAATCAGCATATTTAATAACAAAGAGTATTCTTTCAATATGCAGGTACAGATATTTTCTGCAAGCATGCATCAAGAACGTACTCAGTGTTAGGCATTTTTGTGGCGCTATGCCGGGCACTAAAAGAGGAACAATAAATAATTTACAACCTTACCCTTAGGAGCCTACCATCTAGTGAAGAATACAGAAATAAAGTCCTACTAAGAGAGATTTCAGATGTATATTGATTGCCACGACAGTGATACAGAGTTTGAAGGGCAGCTCTGGGAGGCTACCTAACCCAGATAAGAGTAAATATGGAGTGAGAAGGCAGTTAGAAAAAGAGATTTTAATTGTTTTCTTTCAAATGCTCTAACAAAATTCTCTTGATTAATTCCACCTAATATCCCAACGGCAACAAATTTGCATTTGTGAATATTTTAATTAGCTTTTTGGATGGGTTGCAAATAACAAAAATCTACCTTATTTATTTCTAATGAAACAACAACAACAAAAAAACCTTATGCATCTGAGTGTGTGTGTTGGGGTGGGGAGTTCAATGCTAAGGACACAAGCACAGAAGATAAATAGCTTTCAGGAGATTTGGTATCCTTGTCCCCTCTGTATTTCTAAGGGGCTGTTTGGTGTTTCTCAAGGGCTATTTTGTCTCCCTCATTCACATGGGTCTCTGCTCTTCCTGCCTGTGTTCTTTTCCTTGTGATTTCTGCTTCCACATATGTTCAACAATGACTTTCCTAAATCAGCTCCTCTTGCAATCAGTTTTAGTCTTTACTTATGCACATTTCAAATTCTGATGCCAGGTCAGGCACAGAAAAATGAGTCACAAGCCCACCTAAATCTAGCTAGGAATGGTCAAGAAATGTCTCAAACCATACTAGTCCACTGAGGCAGCTATGCCAGTCAGTAGGCAATTTCTTTGGAAGGCAAGCATATACTGAGCAATGAGATTCAAGATGTCTCAGACAAGGCTTAAGGAACATTCTGGCTCTTTCCTATTTTAGCCTTTGTTCTTATTACTTTGACTTTTTGAATCGTATGTCTCCTTCCAATTCTTTAAAATTTGATCTATGAACTGCAGAACCTAATTGTTTTAACTAAATTCCTAAATATCTGCCCCACTGCCTTCTATGACAAATTGAACTTGCTCATATAAGGAAGGAAACTTTGGCCTTATTAGTCCTCTGCATAGAGAGTAAGCATTGAGTTTAAATTCAGGTGATCATTGCCTCTATGATTCTATAATCAAATTCTGATGGCAGTATTTTTTTTCATTTAAGGATAATTCATTCATCATTAAATATTTATTTAACTTTTACTATATGCCAGGAACTGTTGTAAATGCAAGGTACAAACAAAATAATTTTTCATTAATCAGGAATTTCTGGAAAATAAGATATTAGAAATAATCATAATTCCAAGAACTGAAACATATCCCTTTAATTAACACATTTTGAAATAACTCTTTCTATGGTGGATTTGATAAATGCCACCCTTTTAATCAAGAATCCTAGAAACATTTAATCATTTCCTAATGACAAAGGACAATCATTATGAACATCTATTTCATCATATAATAGCTATGGTACTCTGTGTATAACTCTATAATAGTGTTTCATATTGTAATTCAATTGTTTTCTTTTTCTTTTTCTTCCTTCTTTCCAAAAATCTGAGCTCCTTGAAAATATTTTATATTTCCCCTCAGTGTCTGACAGAGAACTGGCCTTGACTATTGAATGAATGAGGATAAAATACTCACTGGAATAGCTTTGAGGGGTCATTAATTTGATCACGCTCTTGATCAAATCATATTGGAAATATATTTCCAATATGATTGTAAGTAGAAGTTCAAGAGCATGCTGTTGTGCAGAATTGCCCAAACTTATCAGAGTCCAAGAATTTCATCTTCAGAGTGTTTTGAGAGTATTTCCTATTGATCATCTCTGAACACCAATCAATGAAAGAGCAAAAGGAAGCCTCAGGTGGCAGGAAAAGCTTTTTCATTAGTGGCTTTTGAAGTGCCAAGAGAAAAAATCTTATAGTAGAATGCTGAGCACATCACCTCTCCAATCCTCAGACGTACGGACAGCAAGTTAGACACATCTGTGCTGGGTAGAGAGCATGGTGATGAGTCCCACATTGGGTACAATGATGCATCTCAAAGCTAAAAGCACAACCTGAGATTTCCCACCCATACACAAAGTCAAAAAGGTGCAGGGCCAAATTTTGGTTGGGGAGGAAACACTCTTTAAGAACCTCTAATGATTATCTGCCCTCTAGAAAATAAGGAGACAATGTGAGGATGGAAGGGGATCCATACGTTTTACTCCAAAATAATTTAGCTAAAGCATAAACAGGAGATTATGCTGCATGAGACCTATAATATATTTCCAGAGAAAAGACTACCCTCTTAAAACTAGACACTTGAGGGTGATAAATCCCAACCCTATGGCCCCCAAAACATCTCAGTAACTTTCTGTATAATTCTGACAATTCATTTAACATCTTTCAGCTCAAATTTCCTCAACTGCCAAATGACAGAAACATACAATTTGCATGGTACACCTATACATTTACTCCCACTTCCAAGGCCTTCTCTTCTCTAAAACAAAAGTAGACAATCCTTCTCTCTTACCTTCTAGCTATGGCATGGAGAGAAACCCATACATGCTTCCCTCTCTTCCAATAGCTTCCCACTGTGACCAAATCTGCTAACAGATCAAATTAAAATTCACCCAATAAGTTTCATTTATGATTCACTTATGACCTTAAGTGGACACTGTGTTTGATGCTGGAACTTTACACCAGTCTTCTCAATTCATTATACTTGCTGCAATATCAGAAAGTGGGAGGCCACCATATAATCATATTTTGTCTGTTACACTAGTAATTTCATGTTTTCTAGTACTATCTGGCTTTTGTGACAAGACAGAATTCCAAAAACCAAAAAAAGCAAAGTGAAGGGAATAATGACATAAATAGGCATAAAAATGATGCTTGGTTGAAAGTCAGCTCACTGTGTTGAGTTCTTCTTGGTATAAATATCCTAAAGTTAAAGGTTTTACATGTCTTGTTTGCTTCTGTGAACAAGGGTCTGGAAAAATGCCAGACACATTCTAGGTGCACAATGAGATCTTTCTTATTAAATGAATGAATGGACATAACTGGATTTCAGCCAGATCCAGATATAACCATGTTCATTGACTAACTGAAAAAAGATTTAGTCCTCTCAATCATAAATGTTCCACAGTGCTTTCTTGCCCCCCAAATATTGTTCCCTTGATTTAATCCCTAGGTCTCCTATAACTATGGATAGTGATAAAAAGGAATGGTATAATAAATTATGAATAATCTAAGGGCATTTAAAGATAAACCAGAACAGTCTACGGGCCCCAATTATCCACAGCCAAGACAACCATTAATCCACATATTTGCAAATGCTATATGAAGCTTTTTCAAACAAGAACCACACCTTGAACCATCGGTCAAAAGCTTATTGTATACCAGTCTCAAGAAAATGCCTATCTTCTTATAAATTTCATTCTTAACATTTTCTGGATGAGCTCTCAGGATACATGCATCTGTAAGTATAACAGAGTAGGAGGACATTTAAGATCATAGTGATTTGGCTATAACTGTTCACACTTGGGGAAACTGTAGTCTTGAAGTGAGCCTTAAGTGGCACTGACCTGAGGCTTCCTTGGGTGTTGCAGCAGAAGCAACATAAAGGTGAGAATAATAAAATTCCTAAGATCATAAAACGTTCATAATTATATCTCAAAGGGCTACCAAACAAGTTAGAATAACTCCTTTATTTTACAGGTAAGGATATAGAAACTCAGAGAGGTAAAAAAAAAAAAAATGTACCCAAGGTTATTCGACTTATTAGTGGCAGATGGGTGTTCTCTCTAAATCATAAATGCTTTGAAAGGAAAATTGTACTCACAGCAAATTTGTACATGCTGCATCTGTCTACTTTCACTACATATGTGGGCATATGCTATTCACTTTTGACTGGAAAGGTAAAATTGGGCCAAATAATATTTAATTCCCCACTGTAATAGTAGTTTTACATTCCACATTCAGACAGCTGGCATAACTGAAGACAGCTCAGAACCCCTGAGGATATCCAAACTGTCACAATTGGAGAAAAGATTTAAGTGTCCTGCTGTGTAAGACCTACTCAATGACATTACAAAGCTGATTCAAAATACCATCTTTGTTGGATCCTCAATATCCAATCTATGAACAATAGACATAATTAAACATAAAAAGCTGTAAATTAAGCAAACTAAATGATGGAGCAAGTCATTTCATTTTTGCACCTGTGAAGTACAGTATACAATTGTTATTTTCCCAAAGAAGAGAGAACAGTCTTGCATGGACAATTATCAAAAGGGTTCAGAGCAGTAGCAGCTATAATGGACAATAGATTTCCTTCCGAAGACTAAAAAGATATCAATGAATGTAGTTTTCAAGTCAAAGAGAGAATATACAGCTGCCGCCACAGATTCTATTTAATGTATTTCAATGTTACTAATGAAAATAAAAATGTATGTCTCCTATTCTCAAGCTCATAAAAAGCAGAGAACACAGAATAAATGACTTCAAGTTATAATTTTGTCTTTGTAGAAGAGCTTTGGGCTGGTTTTGTGCTTGACAACTATAGACAAAGTCTGTGCAATGAAGCACCCTGCTTAGAGAAGACTGCCCAGAGGAAGTGGTGTCATAGTTAAGAGCATGGGTTTTAGAGACAGAGGCCTGGGTGCTAATCTTACTTGGCTACCTCCTAAGTAGCCTCAGGCAAGTTATTTAACTACCCATGTTGTGTTTTTGTCACTAGTAAAGTGGAAATAATTATAGTTCCTAACAATGGGTTGTGAGAATTAAAAGCTACAATCTAGGTAAGACATCTGAAACACTGACACTCAGTGATCACTCAGCTATTATTATTTTGGTCTAAAATATTGCCTAGGAAATTTTAAATTAAGTTAACAAGGGCAGGTATTTAAGAACCTATTCTTATGCTAGCATATGAACAGCAGATTTATAACAGTAATTGAGGAAATTTTACCCATAAAGTTGCTTTCTAAAAATTTAAATTAAAAAAATACATTTGCTGCATTAAAATCAAGTAAAAAGTAAATAAAAATATATCCTAATGTGAACTGGTAAAATATTGGCAAGGTCATTGTATCCGTACTGCCAGCAGAGATACACAGTGTCACCTCGAGCCTGGATTGAACTAAAGGAGCCAAGACAAAGATCTGCCAATGAGCCCACCATGAACTAGCATGAAACCACCTGCAAAATCCATTCAAGCATCTGTCTCTGTGATGTGCCAAGCCTTCTCCTCCCATCCTACCAAGCTGGCCTCTCTACCACAGAGCAATGCTAGAGGCCATGCTTTTTATTTTTTCACTTCATCATTATTAGGCCTCCTTCATTTGATCATTACAGGAGGCATTATGTGTAACCAGACACAGCAGCTTGTTCTCATTCTACGTCACAATTTATGCTGTATATGCTTCTCCCTCTAATTTAGTACCTGCCAAAAACAATCAGACTGACCCATGTGTTCAAGTATTGAACATTTAATGTCCCCTAAAATAATCTTTGAAGTTGTCATAAGGGAAATTATGAACATAGTATCATATACTCAAAGGTCATTTGTCATCTTCTGAGGTTTCAACGTACAGAAGGGACAGTGGATCAACTATAAGGGATGTTTCAGCTTATAATGATTCTATGAGTCAATGCAAAGGTTAAAACAGAAGCAAGAGGGGTAACTGCACTCCCATAATATTTCTACACCTGTAACTGAGGATAATAATACCTACTTCATGTGGTTTTGTGACGATTAAATGACTCAATAAATGTAAGTATTAGACTAGTTCCTGGCAGGTCCTAATCACTCAATAAATGTTAGATATGATGAGATCATGATCGTGATCATGTGATGATAATAATGATGACGATGATGAAAGAAATTGCTAATAGGCAATGTGCCTAACACTATGCAGCAGACTAATAAATGCAATTCAGGGAGGATAATTAGAATACTCAGCTCATACTCTGCTTTCACCAATTTCATAGGTTGTAGGAGAAAACAGAAAATACAGTAATATAGATGATAGGCATTTACTTCATAATAATGAGGTACAAACTAGAGAAGCAAAAAGTAGATGAGAGCTAGAAAAATCAGAAAAGTCACAAGGTATGAGAGAATTGAAATATTTCATATTCTCATTTTAATTATAAAGATGTTCAAGACAGAACAGATTTTTCTTGTGTTTATTATTTGTTATCATAGCTCAATATCACTCTTGTCTATAACATAACTGAACAGAAATAACTCATGCACTTTGAGAGCCTGTAATCCAAAAGTGAATAACCATGAAAAATAGATATAATACATTTAGCTAATCAAGGTAGAGATTTTACTTCATTCAGTTGCATGAGAGAGAAGGATGGGACACTAGATGCAGGAGAACAAGGGAGCGAGAGGGATCTGTTCAGGAAAAAGTATTGAGAACTAAATGGCAGCACAGAAAAGCAAGAATTCTGATCTCATGGAAATGGTATAGAAATGAAGAAGTCACAAAATGTAAATATACAATAGACTAACTATAAAAAAAAAGGAAAGCTAATTATAAAACCTAAATAAATTTTTAGGAGGTCTCTGTGAGAAAGACTTCAAGATTGGTCATTTAAGAGCAGAGTGACATAATTATAGTTCTAGTATCTCTAACTCAAAATTAAAATCTTAGCCAAGTAAAATATTGCTTTCATGAAAAAAATATTATATATATATTGGCATTATACTCCTTTAATAAATTAATAGTCTATTTTATAGCCTCTAAAATCAAGTCAAGTATCTGTGAAACACAGATATGCTCACATACATTTTATATGTATACAGTGTCACATGTTCTCAGAAAAGCTTCCATAATATAGTTGTTCAACTCTTGAGATGAAACATGGCTCTTCTTGAGGTCTGTGTTTCTGACGGGGAGTACTTCTATCCCCAGAGCATTCAGCCTTGTATTGGGATATGTAAATCCACAGGATAAACATGGTACACCAATCTGGTTAAGCACATTTCACTGAAGATCTGAGAAATGTATTATTTTTATATTTAAACGGAACCTCTGTATTGAGCAAAATGCAAAATGTACATAAAATTAAAAAAAAAAAAGTAGACTTCTATGTAATTTGCTCTTGAAATAAGGCACATTAGGCTACTCTAACTGAAAATATATGCATGGCCTCCTGGGCCTTTAGGAGCTCTTAGGAAACAAAGTAAAAGAAATGCTGCTTGGCTTTGTTTTGTGGGAGACAACATTAGTGAGGTGAAGCACTGAAGCTTCTGTATACCTGAGGGGTAGGAGACCAGAGAAGCACTAATCTGCCTAAGCAGACAGGAAAAAAATCAACCCTCTGTGGGGATCTCCCTAATCACATCACTAAATATTCCCAGAGAAATATTAAGAGATCATAAATATAATCTAAAGTCAAGGAACAATTTGAATTTGTGTCTTAAAAGGTTCAAGAGAGGAGAAACTTCAGGGGAAAAGAAGGAAAGAATGCAAAGATGAAGAAATAACTATTTAGCTTTGAACATATTACTTAGAGAAATAAAAAACATATGTGAGATCTATCCTAGAGCAGTCTTTATGATTCTACAAAAGAGCAGACAATCCTCTGTATTTGGAGGCACTTTTCCATATTTATCCGTTGGTCCCAACTCAACAGGATGTGTGGAAGAAATCTGCAGATTGTATAGTGAGGAGACCAGCTCCACCACTACCTGGTTAGATGTTCTGAAGCAAATTAACTTTTCTGGATCTCAGTTTCCCCAATTGAATAATGAGCAGAATGATAACTATATCAAAGAGCTCTTCTCAGAATTAAATAATTTGAAATGTGGAAGAACATAGAACATGGTTAAAAAGGAGGCACTCAAAGAAGGTTGGTTGACTAGAAAAAAAGCCCATACAGCATAAAAAGAGGCAGGTGTATCATACATATGGATCCAAAATAAAATAACAATTGAGAGTAGAGACCTTAAAGAGAAGCACTATACTGATGATTTATACAGGATCTAAAACAATGGTACAGGTCTAACATGGTGCAACAAATTGAGTCACACACACCCTACTTTCAAGGAAAGACCAAAGCCTGGTTTTCATTCCTGAGGGTGAACCGAAGACCCTGTTTAATAGAAGAAAATAATTATCAAGGAGGTTAAGTGAGTCAAAAAGCAGAGCCCATCCTTTGTCTTAAATGATGGCATATGACATGAGTGCCTTAAAATTCTGTTTAAAATACACAGTACTTAATACAGAGCATCTATCAATCCAAACTCAATTAATTTTCACAGCATATAATTTTTGAATAATAAAAATATTGCTATTGTTTTTCCTTGGATAATCTCCTTTTTTTTCTCCTAATTATTATTATTTTAAATAAAAGGAGAAAGAAAAAAAAAGAAAGAAGAGGAGGGAGGGAAGATGAAAAGGAGAGAAAACTAAATTGGTTGCAATACACTGAAAAGAGGAGAAAGCATTAAACCCAGTGTTGATGCTGTTTTGACACTCTTCCATCAATGCAACCTTGTGCCTGTTTATTTTAAGTAATTACAGCCCTGTGTTCTTGACATATGCTCGACCAGTGTCCCACTGAGATGACAGCACTTCCTCTGCTATATTATACTCCGCTTACTCAATCATTTCCTATCAGTAGGCATTGTCTGGAACTCATCACTAAAAGCAATACTTGGGCCAACTCCTTACTAAGCATTATTCTGTAATTGACAATTTATTGTTTGGATTACTTTTTTATTTATCTAATAAAATGTTTCAGCATTGGCTGAGGGACAGCCACTGTTTAAGCTTTTTATAAACAATAGCTCGTTTAATCCTCGCAATAACACTAACGTCTAAGAATTATCACCAATTCCACATGAAAAATCTTAGGCACAGAGAGGTTGAATACCTTGCCTGGTCCACACAGCTAAGTGGTACAGCTAGAGTTTGAACCCAGGCTCAGGAGTCCATGTCTTTAAATAGTACCTGATGCTGACTCTTGAATAAAATAAATGGGCCAATTCATATAAATACCATAGAAAAATGCCTGGCACATAACAAGGCCTGAGTACATGTTAATTATTCTTTATTGTTTTTGTGATGGTGTCATTAAGATCATGTGTATACATACTGAGTGATCATTCTAGTAGGGTTTATTTGAAATGTCCCCATTGGCCAAAACCATTGCCAACGTTTTGTGTATTGATAGAAAAGTTTATGTTTCTCAGGCTGTAAAATGAGATATGGTTCAGAACAGAAGAAAAGCCTCACTAAGTCAAGTCACACGGAGACTTCTACTTCAGATGAATCTACTAAGTCTGTCACTTTGGCACAGAAGGAAATTAGATTAATCCAACAAGAAATGTTCCTCATGGAGTCACATTGATTTCTGCCTGTATTAGATGTTCTTTTTGTGCTTACAAAAATGATCAGTTCCAGGTGAGCAGAAAATCTATCATTTTTGGAGTTTGTCCACTTTTTTTTTGTTTGCTTGTTTTTTAAATGACTTTAAATTCACCTATTATTAAGAGTATATTCCAAAACACAGAAGAGAATTCAATTTTTCATAAAACAAAAATCAAGTTTTTATTCTTATGTGGCTTAACACATGGGTAGTTCTCCATTAACATATGGTATTATCTCAATGATTATTTGTATTTTCTTACCCTTCCTGATTACAACGGGTTTAGAACAAATCAGTAATAATCTAAATACATGACAGCCATAAATCAAATAGCCATTGATGATATTGTACAAGAAAAACAGTGGAATAGCTACTAATGTAGCATTCTTGATATCACTGAATTTTCATTTCTTATGAAGACATTAATGTTTCATAGTTTAGTTAATTTTCTGCTTGAGCTGTGAGGTCATTTATACTCTTGGTTACTATATAATAATATAACTATATAAAAGTTCCAAATACCAAACAGCTATTTGTAAAGTCTAAAAACTGCTGACTTGTAAATGCATTGAACTTATGCATAATACTTGAAATAGTACAAACTATTATCTTTTATGAACATTTGCTGACAGAAATAAATGTGTTTTAAAGGAAGATGCTACTGCTTCTGCTAGATTCTGTGCATCAAACACAATTTTCTCACTATGCTGACCATTCTTTAAGTATGCTTATTACTGATATGAAAGCATACCTAATATGAATTTATATAAATTATGTGCCTGCAAAATGCAAACTCTGAGTTGCAGTGATATTTATTCTAATATAAATACAATGAACATGATATATATGCAATTTATTTTTAAGATAGTTATTTTCTGATTTAAATAACAATTTCAGCCTTGTTAGCAGCATTCAAAATTCTCTTATGATTCAATCTTTTTTCTTAAATTTACAAGAAAAATTTCTCAAAGCTAATTATAAGATAGGATTAGGTCTACTTTTGAACTGGATTTAATCAAAGCTTAAAAAAATCAGATGAGAAACAGTTATTACAGTTTCCTTAGAAACACGGGAATAGTAAAAACACCTTAGACATGACATTTTGGCAGTGTCTTACAGTCCATCTACTGTGTTCAAACTATCATGAGAAGAAGGTTGGTTGACTAGAAAAAAAGCCCATACAGCATAAAAAGAGGCAGGTGTATCATACATATGGATCCAAAATAAAATAACAATTGAGAGTAGAGACCTTAAAGAGAAGCACTATACTGATGATTTATACAGGATCTAAAACAATGGTACAGGTCTAACATGGTGCAACAAATTGAGTCACACACACCCTACTTTCAAGGAAAGACCAAAGCCTGGTTTTCATTCCTGAGGGTGAACCGAAGACCCTGTTTAATAGAAGAAAATAATTATCAAGGAGGTTAAGTGAGTCAAAAAGCAGAGCCCATCCTTTGTCTTAAATGATGGCATATGACATGAGTGCCTTAAAATTCTGTTTAAAATACACAGTACTTAATACAGAGCATCTATCAATCCAAACTCAATTAATTTTCACAGCATATAATTTTTGAATAATAAAAATATTGCTATTGTTTTTCCTTGGATAATCTCCTTTTTTT
>NW_011888839.1:5173147-5191992 GCF_000151845.1 Pteropus vampyrus
ATATCCTCTCAAATAACTGTTTTTTGTTTTTTGTTTTTCTCTTATACTAGTCAGATCAGTGTTGAGTTTTGGCTTATTAATGATTCTAATATATCGCTGCAAAGTTCCATGTATTAGCCAAGAAAGATGTTTTAAGTCTAATTCTTAATAGAATCCTTACTCAAGCAAAATTCCCAAATCGATATAATTATATTTAATGTGGAACTTATAGAAACTTAAAATTAGAAAGAACCTTAAGACAAGGTCATCCAGCCTTCCACTCACTGGTTTTGAAAAACCTCATTATATAACCATGCAAATGCTCTTTGAATATACCCATTGATGGGGAACTCACACTGCACAAGGCGTTTAGTTTCATTTTTGGATGATTTTAATTGTCAGGAAGCCCTCACATTTATCTAAAGTTTGCCCCCTCACAAATTTTCATCAAAACTTTTCAATAAACATTATATTCTTTGCCATTTCCTATAAAGGTCTAAACTTAATTTCACATGTTCACTACCAACCAGTCTTCTTACATGTTCCAATAAAAAATGTCAGAATAAACTCAAAAACCTAAAAATAAATTTGCAAAAGAATGTACATCTTCACAGACCACAATTTGACCACAGAAAAATAGCCATGCTTGAATAAATATTAAAAGACCAGGTGAAAAAAATGCAAAGAAACTCTGACCTTTCATGACAAGCTGCCAAGAAAATAAGAATTTCTTGGCAGAAAGACCAGATCCAAAGGCCAAATATCGATGAATGGACACTCAGTCTCCAATCTTTAATATGATTCAATGAATCTCAGCATTGGCAAGAATTTTAGAGATCATGTAGCTAAAATCCTGTCATTAAACTCCAAGGAAACTGAGGCATGGAAATTAACATCTATTCTCTAAATAAAATTGCTGCCACTTTTTTGAAATGTCAACCTCTAAGATAGACTTTCTGGTGTTTTAAGATGTAAAAACTCTAACAGCTAAAAAATTATTATGTTTCTTGTGCAGACATGAATTAAGGTATTGAGAATTGGGGTTATTTATGACTCATCCATCTAGAATGCAAAATATAAGACAAAAACTTTAATGTACTTGGGAGATGTCATATTAGCAATAAAAATAAAGAGGCTGCCCACTAAGAACCCATGTGAACAAATGAAGATTGTTTGTCACTTTTTACTACCCCTCCTAACCAGATAATTTGTTTCAAAGACTGAAAAATTAACTTTAAAAATTATAGTAATTAATCTGAGATGATAAAGTCATTTGAAATTTTAATTTAATGTTTTGGTCATTCAAAATTTTAAATAATAGCCTTCAAGTATTCAGATTTTTTTTTTTTCATTTCCATGATAGCTTCATTAATGTTCTGAAATTCGGGGTTAAATTGATTTTTCATTTGTTCAGTATTGTATCTTATACTTTGAAAATACAATAATAACTTCACTTATCATTAAATTAGCATCCAGCATTCTCAATCACAGAAAATTTGGATGGAATTAGAAGTTGATAAAAGAGATCTTTGGGAGGCAGAAATAAATTTTATAAAACATTCATCAAGGTACTCATATTTTAATCATAAGAAAAGTCTCATATGTTTATCCAGAGGCTGCTTGCTCTTGTTCTGCAAACTTATTCACATAGATTAAAAAAAAAATAGTAAATAAATGAATAACATGAAGGAAGAGCACTGACACCAGTGAAGTTAAAGTTGATAGGAAGGATGCGCTATACTAGATGGAGTCATTTAGAGTAAATACAAGAAGGGCTAAATAAACAAAAGTTACCAAGAGTATCTATGGGTCATGGCAAAATACTATAATTGATACTCTTAATTATGAGCCCCGACAGTCAAAAAAATATTTAAATCTACTTAATGTACTATGTATAAGGAAGCTAGTTAAGAATATACTACCTATCAAAAATTTTCTATTATGAGTAATGAAAATTTTAAAAAATTACTGTTTAAAATGGTCATTTTAATTATGTGAAAAATTAGGCTGGAGCGATAGCATATTCTCTAGCATTGTCAAATAATACACAGTGCCACAATAAAAACAAAGATCAGTGTAATTTTTAATGTGCAATCTATTTTTTTTACCTGAGAGTCCAGTTGCCATCACTAAGCATACATTAATGGTTATATATTCTAAACATAGAATATATTCTGAATAATCTAATTGAGCATCATAGCATCTTGAGACAGTGCTAGTTCCATGAATATAAATCATCAGTATATTTTATAGTAAAAATTTAAACCCAAAAATTATTCTGTGAGCAAAAGATACTAGGTTATAATGTGTTGTTATCAAGTCCTGTTGGTTTCAAATGTTGACGTTGTGCACACTTTCTTGTTTCTATGGTAATAAGCAGTTCCCTTTATTGCAGTTTCTTTTGCAATCAGTCTAAACCTGAATATTTCATCTCCATTATATTTCAGAATTCTTTAAGCAAACAATAATATGCAGATAGTTTTTTAAAAATCTTAGTGTGATAAGCTCACAGTAAGGTATTTCCTCCAGCATTGCTGGATTCTTTTATTTAATGGCACTGGCATATGTAAAACCGTGCACTTGAAAATAGGAGTCTTTGGTTCCCTCTCCAGCTGTCATTGATGATTTGTGGAGGTCAGCTAATTACCCTAGGCATGTTTCTTCAACAAAATGGCAAACTAGAAAAACTATTAATAGTTCTTCTAAGTTTACAGGACAATTTGAAATCCTCTCAAGCTATTCCACCTCATCAAGACTATCACCCTCTCTTAGTGGCATAGAAGCCCATAGGTCCACAAATACTGGTACATAGATAAAGAAATCACTTTCTGCCTCTTCACTCCCTGAAATATTGTCACCCTGATTCACTCAACACTAAAACCAAACCAAAACAAAACAAGGCAAAAAAGTACAGCCACTCTCATTTAGTGACACAAAACAATTTATTAAAATGTTGACTAGTTTTTATCTACTGGCTTTTAACAATGGGCTCACTCTGGCTGGAATCAATATTTTTTAAGCAAAATATAATTATCTCTGTTGATTTGTCAACAAAATGGAAATAAAATATAAATTCCTTTGTAGTACATATTGAAAAGAATGGTTCATATTTAACATGAATTACAAATAATAATGAATCAATACAAACATGGAGAGCCAAATGTGCTCCACGAGAATAAAAGGATCAGTTTCACAAGTACTTTAATTCCTCTGGCCTGCTTGTATATCATTTCAAGGTCTATCAGAATAATACCCTAAATAAAACTCTAGGGACCTAAAAGAGCTATCATGCCTCAGTGTATTTTGATCCACTTCCACACCAAACCAGTAGCATACCAATCATTCCAAATGCTATTGATTTATTTACTTCCAAATGCCATATATTTAGAGTATTAACTTTAACATAATGTTAATTTTTAATATGAAGATAAAATTGATAATATTAAGCTCATCTGAATTGCAATAATGTGGAATTAATTTAAACTATAATAAATTTAGCCTTTTAACTAAGAATTATTTCTCATTGGAGGACTCTAGATGAATATATAAGAACAACTTTACACTGAAGAAAAATTTTGATATTCATAATAATAGCAATCCGATTATAACCTAAATAGGTTGATAAATACCTACTTAAAATTATTAAAGGCAGTTCTGGGGCCAGAGTAAAATCATATTATATCTTAAAGCATAATATAAATCAGAATAAACCTAATAACAATAAGATAATCAGAATCAAAGGAATGTAATTTCTGCAAATGTCTTTTCTAAGTCTTTTTCTTACTCATTTTGTGTTGCTCATCCCCACTCCCAACCTGCTAAATTCTGTACGTGGATAAAATTGAATGTACAGATTTCTTTCAGATAAAATCTAAAATGTAAGGTAAATTAGAAGAAAATGGGCATGCTGGAACAAAAGATGATATGCTTGATATGCCTAAGATCATTCTTGAAAATTTAATACATTTTTTTTCTGGCATAATGGCATTCTAGCTAAGACATTATAAAAATCAGGTCATCTCTGATGCACAACATGAATAGGTATGTTGGATCAATGTACATCACTCCAGAACACCTTTCAGTATCAAAAATAGTGAAGAGTTTAAAGCAAGTTCACAAAAACAGTCTCCTTTACCCTTTCAAAATGTTGATGAAACAAATGGGAAATGGAATTAATAATAGATAATTTGTATAATTATCTAAGATGACCATGAAATTATAGTTTGTCCCCCAAGATTTTCTATCTGTTGCCACACAACTAGAAAGAATTAAATCCATGAATGTAACTAGAGGGAAAAATGCATTAAAATCTGCTAGCAGTCTACATACTTTATCTCTGAAGCATAGCTTGCTAATTGGTTTGATGTTTTGCTTAAACACTAAAGTGTGTGTGACCAAAACATTCACACAATACTTCATTTAGGTGCTTACTGTCAGTAAAAGCAGCATTTTACAGCAACAAGATGTTTTGTCTTTATAAAATATGTCAGCATTACAAAAGAAAAGAGAAAAAATTCATAGCAAGTGAATTCTTCAACATAGCTCATCCATATATATACAAGTATAATACTACAATGGCTTTTCAAATTTTCAAAGAAGAGGACCCAATAATTGTTCAATGTGGCCTATTTATTTTATATAGTGGATTTGATTCAGTGGAGGGAAGATGAGAGGTGAGCAAATATACTGAGAACTGAAATAAGAGCATGGTAATTATTCGATCACCACTTTAATTAAAAAATGATCAGCAGTTTATTATTCCCTGGATTTCTCAAACAAAGCTGTCTTGTGGTACAGTTGCTTGGCTCTTATTTTCTTTATGTTAAAAAAACAAAAAGTTATCCAACATGGACAAGAAAAGAATTATGCCTTAGATCAAAAAGCAAATTTTCATTTTCATGTGGTACAACCAGCAGTTATATTCCGTTAGTAGATAAGTACGATATTGCTACCATACTGATGCAATCTTAGTTTAAGCCCAATATTTCATGAATGTTTCTCATTTCTAGCCAAGATTTAGAGATATCAACAGTAAACACATCATGCCTTTATGGAGGTTTTCATTCCCCTCTGACATACCATTTTAGTGATACATTTTGTTACATTAATAGAATTCCGTATTTTTTTTTTTCTTAAAAGACTGGAGTATTACCTAGTTATTTGCAGAGAAATTGTACTTTTTTTACTACTTGTAGAAAATGTGGGGTATTATGCCACAAAATAAAACTACTTTGCTTTTAGTCATAAACAATATGTTAATGATGTAGTTCAGAACCCAGTAAAATAATGTCAAACTTATCTGCAATCTGCCCAGAAAAAATGAAATGTCAGCCAATTCTACCAAATGGTAAATGGTTATGCTGTTCGAGTACATGGCTTATAAATCTGCTGGTTTAGAGAAAGGAAAAAAAGGAAAATAAAATCAAAAGCTTTGAAAAATATCACTATGATGGTGATCTTTTACTCCTCCTCAGGAAAAAATGCTAAAGTTTTGATGATGTTTTAATTGGCAAGTTTTGTTTTATTTTTAGTGCTAGTAGTGTAACTGATTTAGTAGCTCAAAGATACATTACTATTTATCGGGGTTTGTAAGATAACATGCTTCAAAGGAATTATAAACAAAGAGAGACTGTCTTCCTCACATTATTAAAAATAGTCTTTATAGCCAAAACTGTTAAGTAGGACTTTGCACATAAAGTCATTCACCTGTGTCAATGTTCACAAGAATTTTCACAAATCACACTGACAGTACATCTTACTTAAAAGTAAGACCAGCATAAAATACAGATGTCTTTTACATATGGTTTAGATCATTTGGGCTGACTTCAAAACCACTCATCATCGTATTAGCATGTAGATTTAGTATTTTGTGGGTAAAAAAAAAAAAACAAAATAGTATTTCCAGAAGCAGCATATCTTAAAAAGTGATTCATTTCTTAAATATGTGAACACCACAATCTGGCTGAAGCTTTTCTGTATTAGAAGCAGAAATGGAAAGCATTCAGTGGTGCCCTTGAATACCAGAGTCGAATCAACCAATGTTAACAAATCTTATGTCAATCATTAATAGTATAAGACATAAAGTTGTGAGGATTTGCTTTTCCATTCACATTATTTTCCTATAACTAGAAATATTGGTAATTTGTACAAGTTGTATTTAGAAAAAACAAAGCTGAAACTTAATTTATATCACAACTCTGCCTCTGATTAGCTTATCACCATCAATATTTTAGATATGAAAAAAATGTTTGCATTTTCATAGTCTACATGCAGTCTTTGTTTAAGGATTGCTTCTTGAATTTAAATTACTTTCTCTTAATGTCAATGAGTCAAAAAAGTATGAAAGGAAAGAGGGTCTATGATATTAAAAATCAGAACTTCATAACTAGGAACAGACAAATGAAAAATAAATACAAAAATGCAATAAAACTATGATAAAGAAATTCCAGTGGCAGCAATGACTAGTCATGGATTGTGATTAACTGTGAGAGCAGATGTTTAATTTTCTTCATAATGAAAATAAGTGGTTCAATAGCTATCATGGAGTAAAATCACTGAACTCTTAGAGCTAGGCTCTCACACTCAAAAACAGCACAATTCACATTGTCTCTACAGTGCACTATCAGCATAAATGGCTGAATGGTGCTGTCAGTACACAAGGTGTGATAGCCTCACACAGCATCTCAGCTATTTAAAAAGAGTATTTAAAATCTTCAAACAGGCTTGCCTTCTCTGAACAGTTTTACAGATTAAACATCATTTCACAGGCACTATGATACCTTTCAAAGTAGTATAAAGGACATTCCAAGAAAAAGATATAGCAAGGTACAAAAGGTACCATTCTCTCCCCCAGACTCAACTCATGCCTCTCCTCTAGTCCCTAAGATAACCAATCTTCAATTTCCTCTATTTTTCCTCTGATTTGTCAATGCTTCCTTTTGTTGTCACTACTAAATTAAGCCCTACACTATTTTTTCTGCTTGGATACTTCATCTAGCTTCTTAATTGCTCTTCTTGGAGACTTGCTTACTTCTTGTAGCCAGGTAAACTTAATCCAACTGAAAGTACACTTCCAAAAAGACACTCAGAGAAGAGCTTCCCTTTGCATAACAGACTTAAGTTGAAGTGCTTACCATGGCATTTAAAGCCTTCTATAACATGTCCTCATTTTAGTTTCCCGTGTGGTTACGGATGGTAAGTGTGGTAGAAGACAAGGATGAGGAAAGATTATACTGACAATTTCATAGAAAAGTTTATAAAAGTTTTTAAAAGTTTATAGTAAGATGGATCTAATGGTTCATTTTGTCTTAATTGTTAATTTACTCAACTTATCCACCTTAAACATCTCTTCCCTATGTCTTTTCCATGCTTTCTTCTTTCCCTCATATCCACCCATACTCCTTTCCTACAGTTCTATGTAAATACATTAGATGATCTTACATGGAAACCATTAAATATACAAAGATGTATAAGACAAAGTCTTTTCCCTCTTCACCTTCATCTTCTCTTCCTTACATAGAACTTCTCTTCTTATATAGAACCATATTCTTAAAACTCACATGTTTTTGCAGGAGTTCTTTTCTAACAGCCTGTATCCTAAGATATTCACGTCCAAAATCTCTTGGGATTCTGATACTCCTTTGAGATTCACTGTAAACACACACACACACACACACACAACATTCCCTGATTCTGATTCTTTCTCTCTAATTCCTTAAACTTCTAAAATTCACACCTATCTTTACCTCTCTCCTCAAAGTGTTATATTAAGGTCACAAATAAGAACCTAATTAGAAGAAAGAGAAGGAGGAGGAGGAAGAGGAGAGAGAGGAGAGTAAGAAGACTAGCTTTTCAGTCATCAGCATCCTTCCATGCAGAAGTTGATAAATATTTATTGGATGTTTATTATCTGCCAGGCACTACAACTAGTCTCGGCCTAAAAGTCGACTAAGACAATCTCTACTTTCTTGGAATTCACAGTGTAAACCTCTGTCTTATAGGCAAGTAAATTCAATAATATATGACAGAAACTATATATGGCATAAGGCACATTCAGGGCATAAGAGAAGGAGTGGTCAATTTTATCAAGAAATGTCAGAGGATCTTACCCATATGAGGTGGTAATTGATCTTGTTCTTAAAATATAAACAAGAATTCTTCAGAATAGAGGAAAGGGTACTCCAAAAAGAAGAATTAACAAGGTAAGAAATGGCATGGAGTGTTTGAGGAGCTGTGATTAGGTCAGGATGACTGGAGCACTGAGTAAAAGACAGCAATGAAATTGGAGAGACAGATCAAAACATGGCAGGTACCCCTCCAATGTGTGTGATTTGTAACCTGAGTAATTGAGAGCTATTGCAACATTTTTAAATAAATAAATAAAATTATATTTGCGTTTAATAAAGATAATTCAGTTCTCTCATGGTGGCAGCTTAAGGATACAGATAAACTAGAGCTGAAAAAGACAAGTTGGTAGGTTATTGAAACATTCCAGTTGAGCAATTATGAGAACTGGAATCAAAGAGAAGCAGCAGAGAATGTGGGCAGAGGAAGGTTTACACTTATGAGATGCTCGGGAAGTAAATTTAATAGAAGAATCAGATTTGCAGCATAAGGAAATCTCAGCTCTCAGGTTTCTGATACATTTGATTATGGTGCAATTAACCAAAACAGGATTTAGGGAGGAGAAACAGACTGAATGAGAGAGGTATAGAAATGTCGGAATCTTTAATTTTAAGGAGACTATTCAGAATGCAATTGGTTTATCTATAATGCAAAAGAGATCAGAGTTGTAAATATATATTTGAAAGTCTTTAGTAAATAGGTAATACGCCTACACACCTATACTTATACCTATGTGAGCAGATGAGCTCAACTGGAGGGAGCTCTTTCATAATTATGTAGTCTCCTTTGAGGACTTTCACTCTCATAGGTTCTATTACAACTTTTAGGAAGACTGTTAAATCTATATGTTCCTTGCCACCTTTCTTATTTATTCATCTAAACAATTTTGAGAACCTACAGTACTGCACTGTACTAAACACTATATATCTATATCTATATCTATATCGTCTATCTCTAAAATATTATGTGAATGAACAAGGTGTGGCCCTTTTCTTCCCCAAGTATGTATGTGTGTATATATTATTGGTTTCTACTGATATATATATATATCAGTAGAAACCAATAATATAAACAAATTAAATATAATTTAGTAAATGCCACATTAGAAGTATTTATAATTTTATGGGACCACAAAAGAGTCATTAATTTTGACTAAAGGGAAAGATGGAGCTTGACAGAGCTCTCAACCAATTTTCTAATGGGTTTATCAGATATCCCAATGTGATATCCTATGGCACTTCAAATTTAATGTATCTAAACTTAACCTTTAATTGTAAATTTTTTGGTGAATCACTTAACCTCCCTTTCATTTTCCTACATACAATGAGAGAAACAAAATAAATGATCACTTCCGGATCTGATATTCTGATTTCTCTGAAATTTTCTCATAAACCTGTAGCTCCTTTATAATTGCTTTATTCAAGCAAAGATTGCCAGTATTAGTGACTCCTACCTCTCTTTTACCCTCCTTTCTCTGACAATGTATAAGTAGTGTTCACTCTCCCTCCAAAAAAAGTTGGTATCTATGCTTTTCTTGCACAGCTACTGCCACTATAAAATACCATGTCCTCCTTGCCTCCCTTGCAGATTATTAAATTAACTTCACTACCACCCCCAATTCCACTCTTGGTCACCAAAATTCCCTCCTAAGATTGTTTCCAGAACAACTTCTAAGTGAGGGGTTTTTAGTGATAATTACTTGGCTCAAAACCATAGTTACACTTCTCTGCCTTTACCAATCACAAAAAGTCAAATTTGTATTTTTTAAGGTTTTCTAGGATTTTCCAACAATGGTTTTCCAACTTTATTTCATCCATATTTTCTTCAGCATCTTCTTTTCATTCACTTCCTGTTCCCACCAAATGGTATTGTTTTCATGAATATACACACGGCTATAATTTCTTTCTAATTGTCATGTTCTTCACTAATTTATCACTAACAGTTAAAATGTTGTTCATAATGACTTTTGACATAATGATTTTTAAATTACTTGATTTATTTTGGAAAATTGATTTGTTGTCACTGTAAATAATTCAGAGAAAATAGAAAAATACAAAGAAGTAGATAAAAATCATTAGAAATGGTATTAAATTTTGTTGAACATCTTTCAGACAATTCTCTAGATCTCAATATACAAATATAATTTTATAAAATAGATCATACTATACATGCTGCTGTTTAACTTGCTTTTAAAAATGAAACAGCATGTTGTAGGCATCCTTCCATGTAAAGAAATGTAGATTTGAGTCATTATTTTAATTATTATTTGTGTCATTATAGGTAAGGTTCATATTCAGCCAGTACGTACCAGTATAGCACATAGGCTGGCATCTGTCCATTTTGAAAAGTCAGACATCTATTCTGAATTGTCAGTGTACACACTGTACTATTAGATATTTTTAACATCAACCTAATTTTAGGTGTGTGTAATTATTTACCTAGCCAGTCTTCTCTTGATGAACAAAAAAGATGTTTTAACCAATTTATAATGCAAAATGAATTGTATTTACTCTTTAATATACCACTTAATGTAATTTTCTCCATTAAACCATTTTTAACATCCCCAGCCAGAAATGACCTCCATTCTTTTTTCTGAATTCCCATTGGACTTTGTTTTGCTCAATCCTCTGCAATTATCACTTTTGACCTTGAATTCTCATTATTTTAGTCTTCATACCCTACTAGAATATAAGCACCTTTAGGACAACAACCTTCTTTAGAGATTCCACAATTGTTGGATCAATGCCTTGATCATCATAAAACTTCAAAACCTCTTTATTGAATAAAAGGTTGAATTAATGAATGTCAAAAATAGATCAACAGAGAACACTGTATCACAAGGGCAATTCAGAATTCAGCATGTTGAAATTGTTTGTAAATGCTCAAATAAATTATGTAATTTATCCTAAATTATCTAGTAAGTGAATTAGCAACTGTCAATGACTTTAGAAAGAAAAAGGAGAAAAACATATCAAATAGCAATTTCTCATAAAGCAATTAGAAAAGCAATTAATGAGTGGTGAGCCTTGGAGACTATAATGGAATTATTGGGTGGGAATGCACTCATTTAGCCATCATTTTTCTAAATGTCAAGCAAAATTCTACAAAGTTAATTCGCTGATGGTGTTCTGTTGTAAGGAAGCTAAAAAACAGAAGACATATAAGTTGAATTGTATGAACTATATTTTCATTTGCCATCATCAGTATACCCGCAAAATAATTTGAAATCTATAGAGAAACAAGGAAAATAAATAATAATGCAAGTTTAATTTTCATAGGCATGGAGCTTCTAGGCATTCTAGCCTTTTGTTGATGAGAAAGAAAGCCAGCTTAACACTCCATCTGGACCATTAATCAGACAGAGTAAAAGGCATGGATTTTGCCCTTAAGAGAAGATATTTATAGACTAAGCCAATAGCATCACCCAATCCCATGCTTTAGCTAATTAACTTTTCTCAGTGTCAGTTAAGTAATATAGAAAGCCTTTTCCTTATCTTAAGTTTCATAACCAGAAGAATGCTATGACTTTGTAGCACCACCATGAAGGAAATACACAGAATGGGAGACGTAGACAGAATGAATTATGGTTTTTGGACATAGCAAAATTAGGTAGATGATTCGGGATGTTCTTATCTAGAACTTCAAATCAACCATTCAACTAAACCTCATTGTCCACATAGGCATTACTTTTGCCTACTGACAGCAAAACAGAGTGATATGGGACATGGACACAGGCACTGGAATCTTAGAGGTAGGTCCTGGCCTCTGGATGTCAGTAGAGCCAAAAAACAAACAAACGAAAAATGGGATGAGCCAAAGAAAATGATTCTGTGGACATGAGATCCAGCTGGAGACGGATGCCTTTTATAGATGAAATCTCTGAAGTTGTGAAGTAAGACCAGGTTGTAAGAACATGTTTCCTGAAAATCAAACAAAGATTTCAGTGAAGAATAATTTCATCCCATGTGTGATGTCTGTTCAATCTTAAATGAATATTAAGACTCTCATATAAGCTAGCCTGCCCTACAGTGAGGCCTGAGTCAGTAATACTTTGAGAACCACAGAGAATGGGTCTGAGCCTCTATATTAAGATGCTTGCCAACCCACTGTAGAGTCTATTTTGGCTTACAGACATAATAAACACAATAGAAGTCCACAATTCCTTATCTGAAATTTAAAAATCTAAAATTCTCTCTAAAAATGATTTTTTTTTGTTAACTTGTTTAGTAGCAAAACCTAACTTAATTGACCTGAGATTATTCATAGTTTTTATTCATCCCATATAGTGTGAACATTCTATAGATTTGGCTATAGAAACATGAAAGTGTTTTAAGAGTTTCTGCCCCAGACCCTAAAGTGAGTATTATATTATGAAGAGCATAGGTAAGTTTTAAAATCTAAAATATCCTTACTTCCAAAATCTATGGCCTCACAAGTTTCAATGTTTACTAGGTGCTAATTGAGTGTCAGGTACCTTTCTAAGCACTCTATATAAATTAGCTCATTTAATTCTCATTGCAAGGACTCTATGATTATGCATATTTTATAGTAGAAGAAACTGAGGCAAAGGTAGGCTCAGCAACTTGCA
The DNA here is from genome assembly GCF_000151845.1 of Pteropus vampyrus. Taxonomy (NCBI): domain Eukaryota; kingdom Metazoa; phylum Chordata; class Mammalia; order Chiroptera; family Pteropodidae; genus Pteropus; species Pteropus vampyrus. The sequence continues at coordinate 5,185,839 of NW_011888839.1, forward strand.
CAAAATTACCCATCACACTACGTGATAGAGCTGGGATACAAACCTGGCAGTCTGAAGCCACAGCATACACAACTACCAACTCCATACTACCCCTCCACACTTTGTGGGAAGACATTTTGAATTAATCTGCCCCTTTAAAAAATTAACTATTTAAAGGACTCTGTGATAAAGTCTTGCTCTACTGAAAAGGATTCAACACATAATCACCCACCAGTCATCACTTGCCAAAATTTCCCTAGGGAGTGGGAAGAAAATGGCATCTATTTTCCCATTATATTCTACAGAATGCTACTGAACTATACATACTGAACTGTTCCTCTAAAATGTGCCCTGAAATAAACTGTTAAAATGACCATGTTAGCATCTAATTCTAATGAGATCAGAACATCAGGAATAACCTGTATGCATACAGCCTGAGGCTACTGGACACAGGTCAGGTCTGTGACACTGATGTGTACCCACTGGAACCTGCTAAGAGAAGTATTGCTTTCTCTGAGGCCCTGGAAAGAACTCTATAGGAGTTCTACAAGACACAAGGCCTTGGGAGTTCACTCAATTTACCACTCAGCTTGTGCTAAAATCTATCTACAGGGATATAAATTTGCAATCCTTACCCTCTTCTTTGACCAGTGATCTTCCCCTTAGGTGTCATGAGGAGCTGTGGGCAGCATTAAACTCGAGTCTATGTCCCCTATATAAAGCCCCACTATCTAGAAGAAAATAACTTTCTACAGATACGCATCTAAATTAGAAAATTACTACTTATTAACATGTAAGTCAGTATTTAATCTGCTATATTTAAGGTGAGAGAATGTAATATAGTAGCTACCTTCATGTTTTTCAATTATACAAGTTTCTCAGCAAATGAGTTGAAACACAATGATTTGTGCCTATTTTCTTTCTGATTTAACATTTAAATATATACCATTTTGTATAGTTTTATATATCTACCCTGATTATTAAAAATTCTAACAACTCTCTCACTCAATCTTCTATTTTTTAAAAGGCTTATCGATATCAGTTTTTAAAAGTATCACATATATATATAATGGTCTATGGCTATGCCACCCTGAACAAGCCCGATGTCTGATCTTGGAAGCTAAGCAGGGTTGGGTCTGGTTAGTACTTGGATGGGAGACCACCTAGGAAGACTAGATACTGTAGGCATAAATAATAATAAATAATAAAAATAAATAAATAAAAGTATCATATATAATGATGAGATCATGAATTGCATTATAAGAGTGAAAATCGAAGCAAATCATTACCCTATCGAGAATATTAATAATCACAATGATGAAAGCTCTCTTTTCTGAATTGAAGCTAATGGTAAATGTGGAGGATAACTTGAAGTCAGCCATCTGCAGAGACTAGGCAGAGAGTTCATAATAGAATAGTTGGTCTGTATACACTTCTAGGGAATCACTTCTACTCTGCTGCTTTTCCAGATACCACTCCATTTTCTTCTGGTTTATGTACACTAACCTCCATGATCTCAGTGCATCTTGCTATATATTACTCCCTTTTTACTCCCTATATTATATCACACTTTCTATAGCACTAGTGGTGTCTGATTCCCTCTCATTTTATCACCACATTACATGGTACTTAATACAGCACTGAGGAGGAAAGTTGGAAACTGTGTACCTGATTAATATGCAAACTTGATAATCCTCCCTCATGTAAGAGAATTGACAGCATGTAATTATACATGCACATTATTTTCATAAAGTTGCTCACTCAGGTCATGTTTGAAATTCACAGTACACTTTTTATTTTTTGTAAAGTGGGTGCTGGAAATCAGAGAAGTTTGACTCATTCTAAAGCATAGGAAATTAAAAACAGAATATAGAAGTGCTCTTCTCTGAAATTCAAGAATTTGTCCTTTAAAGGTATCAGATGTTTAAAAAATAAAAAGGGACTTATTAACTATGTTCAAATAGGTTTCTGCATCGAATGTGTTTTTCCCTATTTTTACTCTTTCCTGTCTTTTTGGTAGTAGGACTCAATCTTCCAAAAGGTGGAGAGATTCTAATTCTTTCCCCTTAACAGGAATATGTACACCACCATAATTGATAGAATACTAAAAATACTAAAACCCCAGAATCAGTAATTCATGAGGATGTCTCAACTCCTAGAGCTAATCATAAACACTAGCCTCGGCTTCAGAATGAATATTCATACTGCTAATATAGATCCACGCTCAACATAAACAATCATCTCTGTGTAACTAAACATGTGAGAAACAGAAAGTAAATGACACTATCTAAAACAATTAAATTGTGTTTTCCTTGAATTAAAATTAACATATATGCATAGTCTTTTTTAAATAGCCTAACTTCTCATCTGATTTATGTCAAGCTACATCATTTCCATTTTTAAAAGCCTGTGAAGTTACTCATAAGTCATCATGTGAACAAACAACAACAACAAAAAACTTCTAACTGGTAAGCTAAATTTTTTATACTGCCCTCAAGAACCTGTAACTCTGAAGTGTCTTATCAATTTGAGGAAAAATCAATTTGTAAAATAGTATGGTATGAGATGATCAAATGTCAGCCAAAAAAACTAGCAGACGACTTATTGTCTACTACTGGCTATATTTGGAAATTATTCTGTGTAAACCTTGGTTTTTTTCTAAACATCTCAATCTTAGATTTATTAAATCCCAGTCTTAGATTTAAAGTAGACAGAGAAAGAGAGAGAGCTGAACACATCTCTAGTGGACAAAATTGAGTACTATCTAAATTTTCTAATACCAAATCTCTTAAAAATTTAAATATTATATATATGTACATATAGAACATTGACTATATTTATGCTGTTAATGAGAATAGACTGGATTTTAGCAATCGAATCCTAACGTCAGTGTTTTTACAGAATAAATGTTTATTTCTTGCTCATGCTAAATGTCCAACAAGTATTGATGGAAAAGATTCTGATCTACGTTGGCAGGGATCTATGCTGATGGAGGCTTTACCATTTTATGACACTTTATCTCAATCTAAAGCTTCCAATCTATTGAATACATGTAAAGGAAGTATAGAAAAATCAAGCGCTGCCTCTTTAGGAATTTGACCCAGAAATAACAAACATCATTTCCAATTATAGCCCATTAACCTAAACTAGCCTGTCACCCTACCTAACATTAAAAGAGTTTAGAAATATTGTCTTCTGTTTTTACAGTAAAGAGAAAAGAACTGAGAGTATTAATAACCATTGCCCATGTTCATCACAACTACTTAATCAATGTGCATACAAGAGGGTCTTTGTATTTTCTTCTCATCTCAAAATGGCCTTCTGCTCTTCTCAACAATGCTCAAGCAGTTAAGGCCCAGATCCAATGCTACTTCCTCCATAAAACTTTCCCTGATTTTCCTACCTAGAAGCTGTTGTTGATAGTTGATCTAAGTATCATGGCACCAGTTCTTGTCACTGCTTTCTTCAACAGTAATGCAGTGATAAGTCCTACTGCTTTCTTCAACAGTAATGATTATATATACATCTTATCCCCAATAGATGGTTAATTTTTTGAGGACAGAGATCATGACTCATTTACCTTTGAATTCCCTTCCCCATATTTCTTCCGGCAAGTTCATATATAGTCTTTATCATAGAAGATCTAGAATAGAGTTTTGCTAATTAGGTGGGGGAGGAGTTTGACAGAAGTATCTCATGGAAAACATTATTTCTGGCTACCAGGAGTAAGTTTCCTCTTACTTTCAGTTAAATATAATCATTCCATGAGACAGATTTCCTCAAGTAGTGTCAAGCAAATACTATATACCAAATACTTGATTTACCTGTTAGGAAAGAATTTATTTGCTGCATACTATGTGCATAACATCATGTATGAAACCATGGGAGATTCCAAAGAAATCAACATATATCTGACTGTAAGCCATGGAAAACTATTAGCATGAGTTGATTAAATCACCAAATACATATTTAGCTGCTTTTTTTATGCCAATTATTGTGAATAAATTTGTGAGCAAAACCAGATGTAATTCCAGAAGTCATGGAGCTTAGAGTTTAGATGGAAAAAGAGACAATTAAACAATTCATTATAAAAACGACTATGAAAAAGAAAGAACAAGTGGTTAAGAGAGCTTCTGGAGAAGATCAGGGGAGAAGACAGTAACCAAGAAAAGATACATAAATGTTTTATTTAAGCTGAATTTTGTAGACATTGCTAATGACTACCAGCATTCCGTTTCCTGGATATGTAAGTAAATAACATTCTAGAATGAAGTACTTTAAAAGTGGTGCATGATTTTTCATGCTCCCTTCCTCTGTATTCTTCCTATTGCAGAATCATGAGTTAAGCTGAAGATACCACAAAATGGGAAATATTGGAAGACAGAGATACCACATGAAAAACATGACAGACCATGACAGCCACTCCATCTACAACAGGCAAGTGTGAATGAGAAGTAAACGTTTTTTATGCTAAGTCACTGAGATTTGATCTCTTTTTAAATGCATCATTACCTAGCTTATCCAGACTAACACACAGAAACTAAAAGAATAAACAGTACTTGGGCAAATGAAAGAGGCAAGGAAGGGTCCAGTGTATAAAACAAAAAAAAATAAGCTGGGGCAAAACTCTGGCATTTGATTATTTCCTATCTTCTCTCTGAAATGAATAAACCAGAAAAAAAGGAGGGAGAGGAAGTATTTATTTTACCCCACTTCACAATTTATTTCAAAATAACACATATTTACTATCAAGAAAACTAAACATTTATCCCCTGTATAATAATTGCTTTAAATTTAAAAGTGCCTTGTTATTTTATTTCATCTTATTTCAAAATAAAACAATTCTACTCTACTCAATTGCTGATCAATATATTGCTACTGTTTTACCAATATTTTGACCTTGGACAAAACTTCAATTCGTATAATTGAAGATTAAAGACTTCAGTCATTACAAAAATAGTTTTGTGCTGCCAATTAATGCAGTATAAAATTTGAAAACAGAAATATAGTAACAAAAAAGAAAACATAAATAAAAGTCTGATGGAAGATGCTTTAAATGGCCAATTCCTGGAACTAATAGTTCCATAAAATAATATTTCTGGAAACATACAGAGAAAACATGTGTTGATTTGCTAATACTGTTAATGATTTGTCTCAATATTTTTATTTTTAATAAATCCCAGTAAACTGGCCTGCTATTAAAACACAACCTAATGTCTATTAAAACTAGATGAAGTTTAATCTATACAATAGTTTCCTTTTCTTAGCCAGAATAGATGTGGCAACTGTAGTTGCTAGAAATTGAAACTGGCATTTTTCTTTGAAACAGTAATTCTTATGCTTTTGTTTCTGTAGAGAAATTAACTCTAGAAATTGGTTATAAACCTTTTAATCTAGAAATCTTATTTTTCTGTAATGAAAAGCTAGCGTGGTCAAATATTACAATTTTGCTTCTTTTACTTGATAAACTTTCCTTTTAATTTTGAGGATTTTCTTTTTTGGAAATTGAATTTCCTAGGTATGCAAAACATGCTTTGTCAATACACATATAAACTAGTAATTTTGAAAAATTTGAATATAATTGAATATATTTTCAATGAAAAAAATCGTAAACAAAATTGAGTTTTTCTTTGAAATACCAAGACATTGCTCTGCCTCGTGGTACTGTAATGTCATTTCTCATTGCATAGTATATACACTGAGAATATTTAGAAGGTTGTGTGTTACTCTACTGAGTTTGTGTGATCACTTGGTTGTTCACAGTTTTTAAATTCTTATTCAGATTATTTACTAGCAAGTAAATTTTCTCAGAAAGGAGTTGCAAACCAAATGCCTAATAAAATTGAACACCAGATAAACAAGAAGTCCCTGATCCTTTTACTATATTCAGTGAGATTTGGGCCTAAAATAGCCAGGTTTTTATTGTATTCTCCTCCTCCAATACCTTTTTCTTCCTGTTCCTATTTGACTATTCAATACCTATAATATTAACATCTAATAGTTGTTTATTAACAGCTACACCGTCCTCTGTACATATTATACCTGGTGCTTACGAGCTCTATAAAACACCTCAAATATTAATTTGGTGTATGAAAGAATATATAAACAAAAAAGAAAGTATTTAATGTTAGAGGAAAAAATTTCCTTGCATAAATAGCAGTCAACTATGAAAATT
>NW_011888839.1:5192968-5199643 GCF_000151845.1 Pteropus vampyrus
TATAGAATGATGTTTCTTCTTCTATCAAAATATTGCCTATCCACTGTGGCTAAGTCTCACCTGCTCCATGAATCATTTTCCAAATTTTCCATAAATCTGTCTCTATTCCTCATCTCAGCAGCACATATTGTGTATGCTGGTATATCCCAAGGTGTATTGGGAAATGTGGAGGATATTAAATGGCATGCTGATATTATCTCTAGTTCAGAGGCAAGGCTTAGTCATTAAGAGTTTTTGACCAAGAGTAAATTTCTAGAAGTATGATTACTAAACCAAAGGGCATGTATATTTTATATTTTGCATGTTTTACCAAATTTTTCTCTTGAAAAGTTATAACACTCTCCACTGCCCTCAATAATGTATTTTTTTAATGGATACTGTTTTTAATCAGCATTTCATCATAAAAAGTAAGCTTTTCCATCCTTTAAGGAGACATCTGTTGGACTAAGTAGAGTCTAAATCAAGAAGAATTTCCTAAAGTGTATTCTTATGGGTGATACTCAGAAAATGGTCAAAATAAGTTTGGAAAATTGCTTGTCCGAATAACTTCACTGGCTTCTTTATTGCAGGCCTTCTCAGACTCTTTAATATGCTAGAGTGTACTGTAAATCTGTATTGGGCCACATTTCCCAAACATATTTGGCCATAGAATGTTTTCCTCAGAGCATTTCAAGGAAATAATATTTTGTAGAGTACTTTGGGAAATGTTGTTCATCATTTACTCATATATCATTTAATATTGCTATTTTATGTAGAGAATTTATCTTTCCAATGTGATAGGAAGCTAGTTACATTGTCTTACAATCTTTGTATTTTGCATAACTACCACAACATACACTGCAGAAAAGGTATGCAATAAACCTTTGCTGATTAGCTGACCAATTACATCTTTAACAAAAGAAAATTATACATGCTAGAAGTTCAAACAGAATACATAATGCTACTAAGTGGGACCCAAAGTCATTTCTATCTTTTTAACTAATGAAGGTATTTTTTTTTTTTTTTTGGCTTTTATACACACAGAGGTGTCATTAAATGCTGCAGTACATTAACAGTGACTATTTTCTCTCTAACTAAATTAAACAACACTTGCTACAGCATTGTTTTGAAACTTTATTGCCAACATATTCATCTTAGCAACCAGACACCCTCCAATAAACACTTCATCTTGCAATCTTAATAACTCAAAACACTTGAGGTCTCAAAAAATTCATAATGGCTCTTTTTGTGAGAAACACAAAAAATTCTTTTTCGTGTAGAAAGAAGATTAGCTTTAAGTTGAAAAGGCTGCAGCTTAAAATAATCACATAACTGTACAGTGGATAACAGACACCAGGGAGTCAATTCCTAACGGTGAGAACTGTAAAAGAAAAAACAGTTGATAAGTGGCTATGACTATTAGAGCCAATATTTGCTCTCTCCCTACATATATCTTTTAAGATAACTTTACCCTATTAATAAGAGTCTTTCTTAAGCAGCCAAATACTGCTTGAGGAACAGAGAGACATTGAGTAAAATAACAACTGTTGGCATGCAATATTTCAGAAAAAATAATAATTATTACTTGATATCTGCTTAGAAAGCAATGCATTTTTAGTAATTAAAGAGGAAGATTAAAAGTCAAAACTGTGTTTGACTTCTTGACTGTTACCTGACTAAAGCACATCATGCTGCCTATTTTAAAGGACAATATATTTACAGTTGGTGACCTTTCTTGGAATGCTTCGACTTCCTACACAAAATAAATGCCATATTTATTATAGTAAAAGTAAAACAAAATAATTAAATTGGTTCAAATTTTCTTTGAATCTTATAATTGTAAGATATACATATAACTTCTTGATTATCTACTATGAGGATCTCTTTCTGTACATTATAATTTAATTTTCTTAACACCCCTCCTTCTCAGTTGTGTAGAGAAGTTAAGCAACTTTCCTAAATTTTCACAGCTAGAAAGTGATAAGTTCAAGTTTCAAGCTCAGAGTTTATCCGGTTTTAAGCTTGTCCTCTTTATTCTAAAATGTGCTGGCTCTCCTCAATAATTTTATATATTCCCACAAAGTCTCCCATTTAGTATTATAACATATCCTATAAAATATGCATATTTGTTAAATGAAATATAAAAATAATGAGGACATGAACTTTAACTAATGAAATAAGGAAAGGCACGACACAGAAAATGTATTCCAGAAAAAGGCAACTGACCATTGCTTATATAGTGACTGAGAATTTGGTTTTGTTCTATAAAAGTATAGTTTGTAACACAAGACTACATAATGCTAATTACCACAGTCAAAACATAGATTGTTTTTCTGCAGGTGACTTTAACAAATAGAGTAAAAAAATATGTTATCACTGAAAATATATATGTATTAAGGGTTGAGGAGGCCAACTTGTTTAACAGATGAGGAAAGTCAGTTTTTATATACTTGCCTTTTGCTGGGAAGGCAGCCAAATTTCCAACTGAATTCAAGAAAGTCTGTATTTTATTATAGCTATATACATGTAAATGTATAAAATATAGGCAGTCCTCTTTCACGTTACTTAAACCATAAGGGATAAGTGTACCATTAAGAAAACATTTCCTGTTCCACCTTTTTCAGAAACTGAAAATTTCAAGACGTCTTCAAAAATTATGTCACTTCAGAATTTCAATGTTTCCATAAAACTACACAAAAGAGATATCCTACTTCATTTCTCAAAAAGAAAAAAGAAAAAAAAGAAAGAAAGAAACTGAAAAATCTATGTGATCATTACACATTTCCATACTGCCTATCTTTGTTAGAGGTATAATTTACCACCATGACCTTGTTTACTGAAAAAACCTGTATGCCATCATCATTACTTTCATTCTTTTATAACTGGTAGTATTGCTACACAGCTGACTCAAACATACCTGTCTCAGATTGGGGTATTGGTTAAATTGTTTCAATAAAATACATGTTCTACTTTTTATTATTAACCATTAAGACAAAGTTGCATTAGAGAATTTATAACCTTATAATCATCAAATTAGTTTCTTAAAAAATAATATTTTAAGGAAAGACTATATACAAACGACACAGTGTAAATTTGAGTGGAATAAAAAAAAATAGCAAAACTTGGATGCAGTAATAGAACCACACATGAAAGTCACTGTTTACATTAATCATAGGCAAAATATTATGACAAAGATTTTGAAGCCAGTTTTCCAAGTGTGACAGGATGCTGTCAAAACAGTTAATTATTTGAAAACATAACTTTTAAAACACAGTGTATCTTTATAATACTTTATATTGAAATAGTGGTGACCATAAATGTCACTTATGCCACACACAGGTTTGCTGATTATATCATGGCAAATGAAAACATAGTGATTTATGTTTAAAAAAAAAAAAAAATTAATGCTATGAAAAGAATGTAGTAAAAGTGGATGTTTAGAAATATTTTCATTACGTAAAATGTTTGACAGGATTTTAAACCCATTTGTTAAGAATATATGTCTAATACCTTATAATTGTTGAAGAATAAATGATTGACTTCAATTGAGATGGAAATTCATCAACTGGATTTCAATAAGGTCTTGGCATAATTTTGTCAACAATTTTCTTTCTTCATTTGGATCTATAAAACTTTGTGAGGACTCATTTTTTCAGTTATAATAGCCATTAAAACCAATAAATCAAACTTTAGAACCAGACTTTCAATTCCTACATTTCAAAGCGTTAAGCTAATTTTTAAAAAAAATTGATTCATAGTCTATTACTTTACAAAAATGTCAGCATTATTCCATTTCTATGTTTTAGCCAGAATGAAAATGTTTATACCATGAATGAAAGTAAATATATATTTTTTAAATATCGGTTATTTTGTCATTATCTTATCCTTTTAAATTTCAGCCTTGCATATCTTATAATATACATAATATAGGACAAGGACATTTATATGTAACTCACAAATAAATATATATAGGTACACCCCTAAAGATATTTTATATATGCATGTTGGTATGTACGTATTTTTACAAATAGACATATTCAACTAAAATGTTTTTAGAAACCATAGCTTTAGCAAATGACATTTTCAAGGCCCAACTTTTTATAGACTGCTTTCTTTGGGTAGTTATCTAGTTCCATTGTACTGTTCAACCAATAATTAATGTGTAATCACTCTGTATTCTATGTATTCAAAATATTGAGTTACGCTAGTAATCCAATAACTGATCAGAGGTAGTTTCATAAAAAAACAGTACATTTTCTAAACTAATCATTTTAACCAACGTATAAATAAATAATAAGTAAGATTACTTTAAAATATCTCAAGGTTATTTCATCATATGATTTAAAAGTCTTAGAAATAAGTACTATCAGTTTCTATTCGCATTTTGCTACTTTCCTTACTCAGAAATCTTGAGACAATAATTTATTTTTCTTATATTTGTCTTTCTAATAATGAATTATGATGAAATTATTAGAAAATTTATATAATTTATAACCTTCTTAGGAATCTAAAATGCTTACGACATTGATCTATGTGCTGTACCTGTATATATAAATTTTAAATAAACATTAAATAATCATCATGTTAATACTGCTCTCTATATAGAAGATTTTGTTATGCTTAATATTAATTTAATTTGGGCCACTCAGAATATCTGATCACAATATTTTACAAAATTGGAAGGGATCTTAAATGTCTTCCCCCAATAGCTTCACTTAACAAATAAAGGAATGGCAACCAAGAAACTTGCTATTTAAAAATATATGGTAGCTGAAGGAAATGGCTTTGGGTGGTAAACACACAATAGAATATACAGATGTCAAATTATAATGTATACCTGAAAATTATATAATTGTATTAATCAATGTTACCTCAATAAACTTAATTAAAATAAATAAATAAATAAAAGTCAAGAAGCCAGGTCATATAAATCTTTATCCTGTATTTTCTCCATTAAACTGCATGAATGCATGAGACTCTTTGGCAAATTAAATTTTAATGCTCCGTTATTGGAATGGTTTCCAATGATAAATATATTCTTAAAGAACTCCATTTGTTGTAAGATAATTATAACCAATCCCATAATTATTCTCAGTCCCATAAGATATTTACCTGGTGCCAGAGCAACTTCCTTAAAGTCTTATATTTGATAGGGTCTCTTATCAAATGATAAGAGATTTGCATTATAAAAAGTGAAATATCTTTTTTTTTGCGATAATTTTGCTCTACTTTTATGAATCCTACTCTACTGAATATTTTTTGTTTATTGCCTAACAGGAAACCATTACACATTCTTTTGGCAATAGCAGCCCCGTTTTCTTTTTTTTTAGATGGGATAGGGGGGAGGTTGTTTAAAGATCTATTCCTCTCCAACTCTCAGACCATGAATGGACTTACCTAGCCAAACAAGAAGATTGTGAGCCAATAAGACACAATGGCACTTTTACTGAGAATGTGGGAACAAAGGTGGCTGGAGAAGACCTTGAGAGGATGATGGAATGGGAACTGCTGCGGCAACATTCCGCCTAAAGCCTGAGAATACCTACATCACACCCACCTTGGTGTGTTCTTTCAAAATAAGCCTCTCTGTCTCCTACCATGGCAGAATTCTTGCTAGACCTCTTTTTGTTAAACCTGAAAAAAAGTTCTCTGCAATGCCAGGAATTATATAAATCACAGAGTGTTAGCTAGGTGTCACAAATGTTAGTCATGTTCACCTGTTTATTTATGTGCATGATTTCTGCTAGTTCCATATACAACCAACCCATTTTTCTCATTTCCTTATTGATATAATTAAATGAAATGAGATGTAATTTCAGTTGCTGCAACAGGCCTTTCCATCTCTTCTCACATGCATTACTTCAATAAGTTAGATATAATTTTAATTTTGGCTAAAATATAATAATAGGTACTATGATATAGTTTTAGTTTTCATATCTGAAATTATTATTGAATATTATTAAATCAATTATAATTGATTTTCACATATCTTTTCAGATTTTACCAGTATTCAATTCTGAACACACTAATACATTTTTATCACACACTATCAATTTAAAAACATTTGTACACACAGCTTATTTTAAGTAATTTTCCAGTTTGTAAACAATAAAACTTATAAATGTAGACTTTTTTAATGTGGATATTAATTACACTTTTGTCATTTAGACAACCTTCACATATTTAGTTAGTAAAAATTTTGTGCCACAAGACCTCTAAGTATCCATTAGACCAGTGCTTCTCAAACTTTGTTGCTCATATGAATTACCTAGAAATCTTGTTAAACTTTAGGTTCTGATTCAATAGATGTAGGTTGGAGCCACATAATCTGCATTTCTAACCACTTCCAAGGAAACATCAATGCTGCTGGTCCATGGAAAACACTATCGGCAGTAACTTTATAGACTATGAAACTAATATTAGTTGTACTACTAGACAACTTTACTATCGTAACTATAATTGGGTATTAAAGCTGAACTAAATATTTCTTCCTCTTAACTGCAAGAAGCCTAGACATATGTATAAATTTGCTCATGTATCAGTGCTTAATAATATATTACCATATGTTATATTAATGAAACCAATGCCTTGATAAATACTTTCAAAGTTCATTTTTCAACATACATTTTTTTCCTACACACATGCACAAGTCCAAAGGTGATGAATTGTTTAGTGACATCTAAATGTCATTTTCTC
>NW_011888839.1:5200773-5244485 GCF_000151845.1 Pteropus vampyrus
CAGATGGAAAGTTTCCCAGGTTCTTCATTCTCTACCTGGATCATTTCCTGTCTATGGCCACTCCATTCCAGTCTGAGGAGACAAGGTAGTTTGAACTTCTTCAAAATTTCTTCCTAAGCTCAGTTGAGGGCAAGAAGATAACTGCATATTTTTGTTTAAAAAGATATTTGCTGGTAGCTGAATGAGATAGTAGTCTTCAAACAGTCCCAACTTTCAGCTTTTAATGGTTAATTCATTTATAAATTCAATCACTCAGTACATACAACAGTCCAGGACTAAGGAATTAATAGTTCAGTGTTTTTAAAATCCAATTTGTATACACTGAAGGTTTTAGTGGCCTTACATCCTATCTGGCATTATGGGGGATATAAATAAATAACAGCCACTGTGGTCAGCTTTGTATATACCATAAAATTTAATCCTCACCAATTCCATTGTATAGATGAAGAAATAGAGGCTTGGAGAAGTAAAATAGTTTATCTAAAGTCATATGGATAGAAAACGTCATAGATGGAATTCAAACAGTCTCTCTAAAACTTGATGCTTTTTCAACATATCAAACTGATTCTTAGAGAAGGCGAAAAACTTCTTAAATAAAAATAAATTATAATGTCACCCAGGCCAAAGTTTTCTGGTATAAAACACATGTTTGGAATAAGCCGTATCACAGTTATTTCCTCAAATTGTACATTTGCCTTTGCGCCTTAATATCTTAAAAAGAAACTCCTAAAGATGGGGAATGTGCAAACTTATGTAATGATCAAAGCAAAGAGAGAATTGACAAAATTAGTCTCTTATTTTTCTAAATAAGCTGTTATATAAGGCTTTGCTTTATTCACATTTTCTTATAATATTAAGGGATGGATTAGTCTCAAGTACTTTCCTTCATTTAAATTTACATAACTTTTTGTGTCTTCAGAATTTGTACTAATTGGAATTATAGTTAAACAATGTTTAGTCTCTTGTCTCTGCTGAACTTCAAGAGCCTGACGAACAGAAATTTATCTTCCTCACTCTGGGACTTCAGCAGTACCCGACACACCTTCTGACAAGTAGAATAAGAGGTCAGTAAATATTTGTTAGATTTAATTTTCTCTTATGTTTTTTAATTTGGTCTGAAATGATTCTCCCATTGAAATGAAGATTAAGTAGAGAAAATATGATGCTTTAAGACAGGATGATTTGATCCTATCTAAAAAGAATCAGTAAGCCTATTATTTGATCTCATGTGAATATAACAACTACTTAATTGCCTAAATTTCCCACTTCACTAGTTTTTTCTAAGGCGTATACAATGACAAACAGGCAAGAAATTAACTACTGTCTTCCAGTTTTTTCTATTATGTAGTGTTTGCTGGATCCAAGTTATGAAGCATGATGATAAAACTAACCCTTGTGATCCCTTCATTAAGTTAAACCCTAAAATCGTAACTTCTCTCCAAATTCAGCCTCTCCCCAATAGGGGCATTGTCCTGATTTTTGTATTTACCATTCTGTTTCCTCCTTTTAAAAAATAGTTTCATTGCATATTTGCATTTTACTAATAATTCGCAGCTTAGTTTTGATTCTATGTGAGCTTTATAAGAATTGGATGATACTCTATGTTGACCTCTACAGCTTGTGTTTTTCATTCCATGTTATGATTCTATAATTCACCTTTATTTCAGCTGCAATCTATACATATTTATGTCCACTGAATAACATTCCGTTGTGTATAGTATAGCTTCATCTTTTTTAACTTTTAAGGTTTTTTTTTAATCTAAATTCTCGATCTTTGACTTTTCAAATGAAACTTGGCCTTAACCCCTATAGAAAAATTCTTATGACAACCTATAGTAGGAAACATTTCTAATATATGAATAGAATAATATCATTGGTATGTTTAAGCATACAGGCAACAAATAGATACCTCTCTAAGGCAATAACAAATTATCTCTCTAAAATCAATGAACTCTTCTTCTCTTTGGAGTAACACAATTTATTAAAACAAAGTGCTCTAAATTAAAGCACCTACTATGCATGCTTAATATAAACTCATTTTTAAAGCACAGATTTTTCTAAATAAATAAGAATTACATATGTGAAGGAAGTAAATTTCTGAATGAAATGTTAAGAGTCAGTTTATGATTTCAAGATTTCTAACATTGTCAGATCAGGAATAAATTATCAAAGTCCATGAAAAATAAACATCTGACCCTAACAGTCATGATTAATTAAATATACAAACAGGTTCATGTACACACAGTGGTCTTAACTGCTCCGAGCTTTGTGGGAAGTCACATAGCTGTCTTTCCTACTTCCCACAAAGAGTAGTCTAAATAATTCAAGTGAATATCACTTTTGTGATACTAAGAACAGCAGAGAGTTTTTATCAATGAATCATTCCTACTCAGTTTAGATAAGTCTCAAATTAGTACAATGGTTTATTTAGATCAGACATTCTTGCAGTTTCCCTCATATCTTTACCCAATTCAGCAGCTCCTACAAAATATTCACATAAGTGTACAATTTGAGACCTTTCAATATATAAAATTATTAGTCATTTAAAATACATCAGGAGCTAACTGTATCAACAGCTGCTTTCAAAATTAGAAAAAAAAAAGCTCTATTGATCTTTATGAATCACTAGTCTACCCAGTCAAGAAATAAAAATAAAAATAAAAATATCTGCAAATATGCTTTTAACTGCATTTCTATGGAACTCTGAAGCATGTACTTTTTTAAAAGTACATATTCCTCTAGCATACATAAAGCCAAATACATAAGTGAAAGGTAAAAATTTCAGTCCTAAAGTTACATATTTAGAAATATCCATATTTATACTATTTTTAAACTATTTTAAATATGTGTGGCATCATTTAGGCATAGAACAGGGATACATTTTTTTTTTCATGCATGTTACTGATGGTATGTGGGAAATACACAGCTCACACAAGGAATATTCTGGGCTACAAAACTAATAGGCAACTTCCTGCTTGAACAAGATTTTACCTATTTCTTTATATTTAATTGCATAAATGCCACAAAGGACTTAAAAATTTATAATCAATTAAACATACAATAAAATCGTGCATTTTATATAATATCTGTTTAAAGATGCTAATGCTAAATCCAGGCTGGCCCAGGGTACGATAACCAACCCAGTATAAGTTTTATTGTTGTTCTTGTCCTTCAATATAACCTGCATTAACAGAAAATTTATTTTTTAGTTTACGGGTATTTCAAATTTGAAAAAAAGTCACAGAAAAAAATATAGTGGTAAAATCTGAATTATGCTATAATGAAGTTTTCTTACTTTTCTATGATTTCCAAATTTGCAAATCATGTCTTAAGTCAGAATGAAAAAATTCAAAATGCAGTTCTCTGACTTGGTAACATAATTATATCCTTATACCGTAGTATAATAAAATGCCAGGTCAATGATCCCTTTGCTAAGTACAAGATTTTAAATATATTTTATTTATGTCTCAGGAAAGTTTATAAAATACCACACAATATTTGGGTTGTTCCATGGATCAATGCAATAACTTGAGTAGAACCAAAGGTAAATGTGTAATTTAGAATATTATCCATTTTCATATACATATGGTATAGGTATATAGCCTTAGTTTATTCATCTATAAATAAAGGGAGTAATATTTAGACATATCTGGTTTTTAATTTTGTATAATTTACAGAAAGTTTCTGGGTTAAAAAATGATGACACAAGTTCCTTGCTCCATGATTTGTACTTTCCAGATATCCTCCACACAGCATTTCTAGATTAGCCTATCTTTTCCTCCCTTCCTCCTCCCACACCCTCTTGGTAAACCATCTTGCCTGTTTCTACAACTAGGCTAATATTCCACGATGGCAGAAGATAAAGGGTTTGACTGAAAGAAAACCATGAGCAAAGCCAGAATTTTACTAATTAAAAACTGAGGAGAGTGTCAAAGCACATGAGGAGTTTTGTTCAAGCCATGGAAAGAGATGAGAGGAACACTCCAAAGCTTGCATCATAAAACATGAATAATAAACTGGGAAATTTGTAAATTACTAAGCATCCCCAAAAATCTCATCAAAGTGTCAAGAAAATGTCTCCAAGAAAAACTAGTTACAAAATGTATGCCTAGGAAATAAAATTGATTTGTTTTTCAGTTAATCATTTAAAGTTGAGATGCCTACCAAAAATGATGACTTCAAATAAGTGATGTATTCTTTTAAATTATCTTCAAAAATATGGTGAGATTTAGGACATCAAAGAATCTTTCTCTATTTTCCCTCCACCCTCTCTCCTACTCATAGCCAAATGTCTTGGAAGAGTAGTCTACAATATCTATTTTCTCATTCTCTACTCATCAATTTATTTTGAACTGGATCTTAACTCCTCTCCCCCAAACTCATTGAAACTATTCTCACCAAGGTCGACAATTATCACTCTGTGCTAAAACAAACAAAAAAACATTTTTCAATACTTAATGAATTTGACTTCTCTACAAGTTTTGACACGGTTGACCACTTTTCTTCTTAAAATAGTCTTTCCCAAGCTCCACGAATGCCACAAACTCTTAGCTTTCCTTTATTCTTTTGTTTATTCCTCCTTAGTGTTCTTTAAAGATCTTTTCCCTCTGCCTTTCCCTTTGATGTTGAGTTTTAATTTCTTTAGGACCACTCTTTTGTGAGCAAGCAGTATCACCTATAGCATATAAGCCCCTCCTATCAGTCAGGCCTCACTAGAGTTATCACCCCAAGCTTGAGGGATGGGAGGGGAGGGCAGGCACTAAATGAGCAAAGGAGATGGTAAATGTAGCTACATAGAATTTATTTACACTCAAAATTATCCTGTCCCTCCCACTCTAGTGAGATCATGAACATTTTGAACTAGAATGATGACAAGGGGAATAATAACAGTGGAAAGAAAGGATTCCCTATTTCAAAAAAAAATTTAGTTGTATTTCTTTTAACTTTAGAGTTTCAATTACATATAAATGCATTCAACAGCCACCAAAACCCAGATATTATAGCATTCTCCCCCCAAAAGAAACCACTATTAATAATTGTATATCATTTTAGTGCTCTTCAAAGGAATTATAATAGTATATAACAATTACATATTACATTAATAGGGACATTGCAATTACATATTAATTACCTTTATATTCTTAACATTTTTACATAAATAATAATATACTTTCCATAACCTATGATTTATTTTTCATTTATAATGTTTCAGATATCTTTTCATTTCAGTACATTCTTTTTCATGCTGCATGAGTATACCATGATTCATTTAACTTTTCCCAGATAATGCATATTTAAGTGTCTCCAA
Source organism: Pteropus vampyrus (assembly GCF_000151845.1). Taxonomy (NCBI): domain Eukaryota; kingdom Metazoa; phylum Chordata; class Mammalia; order Chiroptera; family Pteropodidae; genus Pteropus; species Pteropus vampyrus. The sequence goes on from NW_011888839.1 coordinate 5,206,082, forward strand.
AGTTACCTATTATTAATAATACACCAATATACAACATCGTATAAATCTATTGGTACCAGTTCTTTGCTGTAGAGTATATTTCAAGAAATGGTATTACTGAGCCAAAGAGAATGTACTTTTTAATGTTTAGGTCACACCAAATTGCCCTATGTTTTTTTTAATAATGAATAGTATCACCAACAGTGTATGAGTTTTCCTATATCAATTTCATTAATTTTTGCCAGAGTAATAATATTTCATTGTTATTTTAATTACTATCAGAATATAATGGATGAGGAAACTAAAATTCAGAGATGCTAAATAACTTTCCCAAAGTCACATTGTTAGTAAGCAGTAGAGCCAGGTTTCAAATGATGTACTCCAGTTCTTCCTACAGATTTGGTTGTGTTTTAAAAAAGTGCAAATGGGTAAGCCAGATCTACAGGGTATGCTGACTGGTAATGGCCTCACTTCTCAATTTGAATGTCAAGCCCATTAGAATATGTCTAGACACATTGATGTGTGGTCATTGAGTAGATAAATGTGACATATGTTGCCACTGAAGTATTTGTGCAGCAATTATGCAATCTAAAATTACAAGCAAGATAACTGGTATAAGTAACTTGATAAAAATCATTGCTTACTATAAATTTCAACTTTGTATTATATGCATAATAGTAATCAGTCTTTGAATTTTTAATTAATGGCATAGTTTAGAAAAATAAAAATACCTTTAGTTCTTAGACTCTCTAGTTTTGAAAATTTTTTAAAAACAGATGTTTAGAAAAGTAGTTCTCCCTATTTAATGGAATTAAAAAAAAAACACGCAAATATGTTTTAGTAGAATCACATATTAATACTGAGATACAGGTTGAAGTGCCTGAGAGTTTTCCTTATATCCTTCATTTATTCAAAATGCTTGTTATGATTTTTAACATGTTCTGGAAGCTTTGTTCACCTCTAAATCTGTATTTATATGATTGTCAAGGGACCTGGTTCTCAATCTAAAAAACACTCCTGTCATTAATATTGAAAAGGTAGCAGCATCATAATTATCTTAAGAAATGTAGCAATCTCCATTTTTTAATAAAAGAGCAATCTAGGAGAAAGTTATCAGAACTTATAAAATATAGAAAACAATAACTAGCATTTATCAAGTACATTAACAGGCAATGATCTAACATTTAACATACCTTATATTATTTTACATTAAAACCCTGAAAGGTAGATATTGTTTACTCAACTTACAGATATATTCGACCTTATCAAATTAGCTGAGTTGGGATCCAAACCCTAGCTTGGTTTTGGTAGTGGACACTTTTCACTATTCCATATCGTTAAAAGATGCAGAATGAGTTATAAACAAAAGCTTAAACTACCAATAAATATGAATAAAATTCTTTGAGGTATAATGGCTTTCAAAAAATAATTTTAGTCTTTTAGAGATTTGCTTTCTTAGTATTCACTTTCTTTCCATTGATCATGTAAGACAAGAGTACTATCAAGAAAAGCAAATTCATGCTTTTTCTATTTAAATTCATTCAAAATTACACAGAGGAAAATCCGTCAAGTATATTAAAACTCATCAAGTTCAGATTGAAAACCGTTCACCAAAAGTAGTTTTCTGCAAAGTCACCTTCACCTAAAAGTTAATCAATTGTCTGTTCAAACAAATTTAGTTCCATAAAAGATTAATGTCCTTGTCTAAAAAACTTACAGATCATGCCAAATCTTAGCAATATAAAGACTGAAAAAAATCTCTACTCCCTGTGTAAATCCCATATATCTGTCATAAATTCTAACATCATAGCAACAGACCTACACATTTAGTTGAAACAACATTTTAAATTCCTAGACTCATTTGATTTTTAAAAATTCAATATGCAAAGATAACCAACTTCTTGAAAAAAAAACAATTCTTTTTGTGCATACATAGATAATCAATATTGATAGTTTGATAGAGGATAGAATTTACCTTAAATCCTTTAATCCAGAATCTACCAGTAATTAGATTAACTCCTAGGTCAAATTGCTTCACTTCACAGTGTTTCAAGTTCCTATGTCAATAAGTGAGAATGACATGTCCTTCCAACAATGTTATAAAGAATCAGAATCAAAAATATAAATGCTATATTACATATAATACAGATCACATGTGTAATATTGTGAAAACCTAGAATACTCAATCTGGTCCTTTCCTGCTACTTAGAGGGAATATCAGTTCACTTGGTCCCTTTACCAGTTAATTAAAGAAAGTAAACAAATATTTTCTGAGCACTAAGTGACAAGCACTGTTGTAGACTTTGTAACACGGTTCCCACACTAATGATCTTAAAATAGAACATATGCCTATAAACCTACATGTAGTAAAAAAAAAAAAAAAAAAATTCTGGAAAATTAACTAATTTTCTCCAAAAAGAAACAAAAAAAGGAAAACATAAAAATAAAGCAAGGTATTTAAGGGAATCACAAAGCCAAATACATTAAAATGTACTAATATCATTGTCGTTTTTTATAAAGCAACACAATTCTAAGCTTTACTTGTTACAGAATTAATTGAATGTTCTAAAACAAATAGAACCTTTTCTTATGACAGCCATAAAATATACTACTATATAAATAAAAAGCATAAAGTTTGCTAAAGAAAATAGAATATTTTACTTTAAATTGACCAAGACATTTGAATTTGGTAAGTAAAAGTAAATAGCATTGCTAATTCAAATATTATTGACTTATTCTAAAGCAAACTTTATCATGCGTATCAAAGTCTTTTGTAAACAGATCTCATCTCTAGTGTTTATAACAATGTTTACTAATGAAAAATGAGCTTGTAAAAATAATGTTTAAAATTTAAATTGGAATATTCAATCAGCATAATTTAGAATATTTTAGCAATAAATTTCTATTTCTTATTTTAAAGTATAATTTCATAGCACTTTTAAAATGCAAAATATAAAGTTAACTTTAAAGTAGATATAAATGTGAACATATGGAACTCTTTAGATAAGGAATAAATCTTTAGTACTAAGTGTGAAATTTTATGATATTAGGTACATAAAAGAGAATAAGCAATAATAAGTTCAGCATTCTTGTCAACTTCACATGCCTATCTAGTAGGATAAAAATATTAAATCATTTTAAAATATGAAAATCAAAGGTGAAAAATATTGTATTTCAACAAAGCTCAATAAAAAGTGAATTGAATCTTTCAAAATGTTCATATTTCAGATTTATTCATGTAGTGATTCATTCTATATTAATTCAACATAATATTTATTGAGCATCTACTATGTGCCTAGTACTATAGCAAACATAGGAAACAGATGGTTAAAAAGTTAGGTTGATCGCTGACATGTAGAGCTTATCATCTAAGGCAAGAGGTACAAATTTTATAAATAAGCAAATAGAAAGAAGAATATAGAGTTGTGGTATAGTCTATAAGGAATGAAGAAAAATAGTGTGAGGAGAAAGAACAAAAGAGTTAACTTTTTAAGTTGGCTTACTCAAGGAAATTGGTTATTGGAGAATAGAAAGGAGAGTGAATAAGAGAACCCACTTAGAAGAAAGAGCAGCACATATGAAAGCTTGGGAGTAGAAAGGAATTTAGTGTGTTTGGAAAGAGAGGCTGGAGCAGAGTGAGGAGAAGGGCGGAGAAAATGAAAGTGAATGAGATCTATTTAGCTTCATGAAAACTGTGTATTTTTTCCTTTATTACTTGTTAGTCTCTTAACCAAACATAAAACCAGGGGGTCACCAGGTAACAAGATTATTTCTGAAACAATGATTGAAGTTACTTCAAAGTTTTATTTGATAAAAACTGTGTTATCAGATAAACTAAGTGAAAAATATATGGACCTAAAATATAAGTGACCTTCAAACTCAGGATAACTATAGAGTTCTTAAATTGAATGTATACTCTAATTCATTATTTGGGGGTAAATGACCACTTAAACTTTAAAAAATAAAATCCAAGAACATATACTTCCCCATTAAATTTGAAAGCAATAAATTATATTTCATGCATGTTTAGTTACTCTCCAAACCTTGTTACTTTAAAAGGCACAGATTTTGTTTTTCTCAGGCGCTAAAATTGAAGCATTTTTCTAGATGCCAAGTTAATACTTGTTGGCAAAATACATACCGTGCGTGGTGTTTGTACAATTTATAATTACAAACTGACACCCACTGACATTACAGAATAGCTTCTACCAGCAAGTAGTTACGAATATTGAAGACCATTGTCTGATCCCATAAGGCATGTCATTAACTTTCATTATTACTAATGGGAGTTATAGGCATACTTCCAAAGTAAATCACAGGCATTGTGTCACTTCACTGCTCCTAAAAAGGCTTATTTTCAGGTTGGATACTTTTGGCTATGCAGTCATTTTGCTATTTTATTTTCCTCCTTAGAAAAATCCAGATAAACAAAATACCAGCACATATCTTTCCTTTTGCATTCTACTTTCCCTCTTAGTATATAACTTAGGAAAAGAAATTCCAGTATAAATATTTACTTAGAAAAATCTTATGTAAAACAAAAAAGAGACATATCATATAATACAACCCAGTGTTAGTAAATTAAATGTATATTCCCATATTTTCTGTATGGGTATGAACTAATACAACCTTTATGGTAATCTGGCAATGTGAATCAGAAGCCTTAAAAACATTCCTAATCTTTTATTCAATAATTCCATATTAAGATATTTGTAATAAAAAAATAACCCAAAATCTACATGTGCCCAAGAATTCAAAAATCTTAGGGAAGTCAATGAACTTTTCATAATGCATGGAAAGCAACCCAATCTCATTTGCACCTTAAATGACACAACTGGTAAGTGAGAATTTAGATAAACAGGTAGGTATGTAGGTAGGTAAATAAGTAGGTAGGTAGGTAGATAAGTAGGTAGGTAGGTAGGTAGGTAGGTAGATGATAAATGTATAAATAATAGATTATATAACTTATAGTATATATTAATATGTTTATTCCAATATATTAATATAAGTTTATATATTATAAATAGATAAGACAATAGATAAAAATAGAAAAAATTCTGAAGAAGATGTATCAAAATATTGATAATCTCTAAATGAAGAAATTACAGATAATTTTCTTTATTATATATATTTGTGAATTCATATGGTATTACAAATATTGAATATTATTTGTTTTTAAATGTATTAAGAGGTATATTTATTCTGAAGTATATAATTTGGTATTCCAAATCCTCTATAACAAATACTTACTAGTTTTATAAACAGTTTAATCAGTAAAAGCAATACTTTGTAAAGTTTTTAAACCTCAAGGGTTCTAATGTATAAAGAATACGTTCTCTCATAGGCAAGAACTGCAAACTGGTCAAGCTCCTTGGCTGACCTTCTGCTTCCCCCTGCTCTACTCTGTCCATTTTCCCCTCTGTACTTGTTTCTGTTCTTGTCATGGTACCCTAGATATTAGAGAGTATACATTTAACTTAACATAATCTAAATTTAATCAAAAGAATGCAAAGGTAACAATGCTTTAACTCCGATCACTGTCCTTCAGATCTATATGTTATGTTTGTCTAGTATTTTAATTCTTATTTAAAACTTTACAAATTTATCATTATTATTTTATACAATGATAAATCACTGATTTATACATATGTTGATAATTTTATTTATTAAATTGGGGTGACATTTGTTAATAAAATTATAAAGGTTTTAAGTGTTGATCATTTTCTTTGATAATTCCTTTTTGCATCCCTGATCTCACCTCGAGGCACTTTTATTATGCTTCCTAAATTACATTCATTAAAAGTTCATTTAGAAAAAGTGATTCATGGGCTACTAAACATTTCTTAATTTTTGTGGTCTGAAAATGGTTTTTGCCCATGTTTTTGAAAAATAATATTGCTGAGTATATAATTCTATGTTGATAGTTGTTGTCTCTTAGAAATCTGATATCATTTCACTAACTTCTGGTTTTCCATTGTTTCTACTTAGAAATTAGCTGTCAGTCCAATTTTTTCCTTTGCAGGCAATCAATTTTCTGTCTAACTACTCCTAAGATTTTTCTATCTATCCTTGATACTGTGAAGTTTCACTGCAAATGTCTAGGTATAAATTTCTATTTTGATTTGTTAGATTTCTTGAATCTGAGGATTTGTGTCTTTCATATTTCCAGAAACCTATTAGCCATTACCTCTTTGACTATTGCTTTTCTTCTATTCTCTCTAATCTCACCTTCCAGCTGCCTGATTAAATGTATATTTTGCCTTCTTACTCTCTACTCTCTCTTCTATATCTAAAACTTCTCTTTCTCATTTGCATTTGTACTACATTCTGGATAATTCTGCAGATCTTTTAATTCACTAATTCTCTTAGCTGTATCTAACCTACTATTAAAGCCACTTATTGTACTTCTAATTCCAATAATTACACATAATATATATTTATATATAATTTCTATTTCACATAAATATAAGTGCTTTGTTTCAAGAAGTTTGATTTAATTCTTTTTCAAATCTGCCAGGTTATTTTTGATAGTCTTATTCCTTTTCTTGCTCCTCTGCTAAATCATCATTTCCCCTCTTTGATTTCCATTAATATAGTAAACATATTTGCTTTCTTGAATATGATAATTATAATATTCATAGTCTGAAAGTCTGATTCTAGAATTTGTTTTCTCTGCTTTCTCTGGTGATACTTGTTTTAACATATATTTGGTGGGTTTTTGTGTGTATGAGAGTCCATGTTCCTGGTAAAGTTATCTAAGGGAATTGTCAGTCTCTAAGGTACATTACTCTGGGGCTCCCTGGAGAAGTATCTCATTCTAGGTCTGGGGAAGGGCAAGTATAAGCATAGCCTAAGAAACCTTTGTGCTACACAGAAAAGAAACCTTGAAAAACAAATGAAGGCATGCCAACAAGATACAAGAGATTGCTTAAGACAATGTGACCTTCAAATAAACAATAACTGTAATTTATTATAACTCGTGGAAAAAAATTTTTTAATGAGTTCATAGTGATACTCAAGAGAGAGAAAAAAGGACGTGGAGAGACTGATTTGCCTTTATTGAGACTGTTATGCCAATAACTTTCTCTGAGAATTGACAATTGAAGAGAAAAAATAATCATTTTCCCTTTAGGAGAAAGTGTATTTCCTTCCCATTGACAAAAGAAAAGTCGTCATTACAGAAGAGCATCAGCTAATAAATATTAAATATCAAAGTAACTGATTCAGCTAGTATCATTATAGGGTGCTAGAACTGACAAGTGAAAAGTTATCTGGAAGCAAGATATTTGACTAGGGGCAAACTATTACCCAAAGGATAATTTGCTAATGGCAAAGAAAAAAATAATTTCATTTATAAGAATATCTGGTAATCACTACCTTAACCAAGTGATCAATCTTAGCCTCATTAACAGTGCAACATCCTAATTTCTTGCACCTCCTGATGCAATATGAAGTACATAATGGAAACAATTCTTGCCAAAAAATTTTCAACTCTACGTAATAAGCATTTAGAATAGAACTTTCAATTAATACATATATGTGCATATATAGTACATCCATAAACACATATATATGTATGTATATATTTGCATAAACTATGTAAACTGATAGAATCCTAGTTAGAAAAAATAACTACTACAAAAGATGATTTAGCATTGCTTGTGGAAATCTGAATATAGACTAGGCATGAGATGTTACTAAGGAATTATTAATTACCTTAGAACTGATGAAGATAATAGTGTGGTATGTAACTTTTGGAAGTATATGCTGAAATAAGTATGGGGGAAGCATCATGATCTCTACGACTTATGTTCAAATAGTTCAATGAGATAAAAAATGGAAAGGTGCATACAGATGGATAAGAGACATATAAAATAAATTTGGCAAAATGCTGACAATTGCTGAATGTAAGAGGTAGGTATATGGATTTTTACTGTACTACTCTTTCATTATTTATATGTTTGAATTTTTTATAATTAAAACATTTGGAAACATTTAAAAAATTGAAATGCATCCCTCCAAAGCAGGTTTGTGTTTGCTTCTGTCATGGGCCTGGCGACCAATACAAGACAACTTGACTGTTTTTTTGACTTGGCATTTTTCAGGCCACCTATAGTGGCAGTATAAATCCCAGGCCCAAATGAATGAGATTTTTCTCTTTTTTTCGCTTATCTAGAAACAAAGTCTAGAATGATAAACACAATTCTGTATTTGGACTTTTTTTTCTTCTTTTTCCTCATAAACTCAGTGAGAGAGTAGACACTTGAGGGTTGCATTTTCCAGCTTGGTCCCCACATTCACACGTGAGACTCAATGAAGGTAAAGGGTCATCACCATGAAGTGGTAGACTGCTCTAGATGCAAATTTTCTCATAGTTTCTGATCTCTGCAGAGTTTCTCTTACTTTCTCATAAGATCAGTTGTACTTTTAAAAATATGTGTTCGGGGTATACGTATGTGTGGCTAATATTTTCTCCATCAGTCAGTTCACTCTATCATCAAAAAGTGAAATGAGGATTCAATAAACTTTTTATGAGAAGCACTTAGGACAGTGCCTATGTTAAGATAAGGATTTCCTTTTTATTGATGTTTTTGTCATTGTGATCACTTTCCGTAGGCTGCTGTGCTATGGTTTTGCTATTCTCCTTGTTAGAAAAGTTATATACCACAGGCAAGCCAAATATTGGAAAGAAGCACACCTAGTAACTTTATGAATAAATTGTTAAGATACGTGTGACCATGATCTCCTGTATCAATGTTTATCTTAAAGTAATGCCCCTATTAAATACAAACTGTTTGTGCCCCCCAAATTCATACATTGCAACTCTAATCCCCAATAGGATATTTAGCTTGTAGATATGGGACCTTGGGGAGGTAATTAGGTTTCAGCTGAGGTCATGAGCATGGGCCCCCATTATGGGATTACTGTTCTCATTAAAAGAAGAGAGACCAGAGCTCTCTCTCTCTCCCCCTCCATGTGAAGACACGGTGGGAAGGTAACTGTCTACAAGTCAGGAAAAGGCTCTCACTAGGAACCAAATCTTCCAGAACCTTGATCTTAGCCTTCCCAGCCTCCAGAACTGTAAGAAACAAATGTCCATTGTTTAAGCCATCCAATCTGCGGTATTTTGTTATGGCAGCCAGAGCTGACCAATATAAGATACTGACTATTTTCTGAGCACAGCCAAAGTCTCTTTCCTTCACAATGATTTCCTTAACCATGACTGCCTCCTCTGAACCCTTTTAGGAATTCTCTGGACAATACTCCTTCATGGGTTCAGGTTCATGGGGAAGTTAAAAGAATATCATCAGACTGTCTGGGGTTTGATTCTTTCAACATGTATGGGCCATATGACTTTGGAGATATTGCTTAAATTTATTTTTTTCTTTTTTTGGGGGGAGGGGGAAGCAGAAAATTTTTTTTCTATTTAACTAGATATTTGCTATTTTTTATTTTATTTTATTAAACTTATTGGGATGACATTGGTTAATAAAATTATATAAGTTTTGAGTGTACAATTCTATAATACATCATCTGTATATTGCATTGTGTCTCCACCACACAAAGTCAAATCTTCTGTCACCATATATTTGACCCTCTTTACCCTTTCCACCGCTCTCCTCTCCCCTTTCCCTCTGGTTTTTTAAGTTTTCTAATCTCTGTTTTCTCATCTGCAAACTGGAGATATCAATAGGACTCTTTTGATTACTTAATGAGATTAGCTATTAAATATGTTTAACATAGCGCATAGCTTATACTATGTTCTAAATACATTATTATTCAATGATTATTTTTGTCAGTCACCTCCATCAATATCCATGTTTTATCCTTCCATGTAGAGCAGAAATCCCCTGTAAATAAAGACCATGGTGCTATTGCTCCATGCCACTTCATAGAAATGGCATGTTGCTGAACATACTCTTAATCAGATTAAGTCATATTTATATTCTGATAGCAGCTATAGTCATTTAAGAATATCACTACCATTTTATCATTTTCCTTTCCCTAATAACTATAATGCTGAACTTTTTCTTTCAGATGAAAAAAATATTATATTTTCAAAATTGATAAAACATACTTCTAGTAGCACCTTCATTTAGAGAACAAACTCTCTAATGATGGGGTTTCATAATTCATAGCACCTGTCAGAGAACTATTGCTAGATACTTCAGCTTACCTGGAGTCCTGTAAATCGTTTCACATACTTAGAATATGATAATTCTGTAGAAGAGCACAACATGCCTAGAGAAACCTAGCTAGTTATTTGAATAGCACCTAAGAAGACTCCTTTAATTTCGACAGCTTAATTACAAAATAGAATAAATTGGTAAGTTTAGAAAACACACACACACACACACACACACACACACACACACACACACACGCGCGCGCATCATGTTGCCATAATAGGCAAGATGTTGATTTCACAAATTCAGCATTCAGTTTCAAAATACTATCGTATTAAAAAATATTACTATATTAAGGAAAAATGAATAAGTGTTGGGGAAGTAAAAATGACAATCAGACTTTACCTATGTTTTAAATTAATGAGTTTCCACAGGAGAACAATTAGCTGGCCTCCAGGCACTTCCCTGGCTCTTTAGAGAGTTCACATGCAACATAAAGGGTCCCACTCCACTTTTCAAGGTCTTCTAGCCACAATAACAGTGGAAAATAGTGTCTTTCTGGGATGAATGCCATGGCAAATTTTACTCCTGAAATAAAAGCTAATCGTGTATCACCTACATATGTAAATAGGGCATACTCTTCTCTGAGTGTTTATGACATTTTGGCACCATACATCTGGAACCACAGTTGAAAGGGGGCATTCTGTAAGAAGGTTTATGTTCAATATTAAATAAAACAAATAGAAACAGACTCATGGATACAGAGAACTGATGATTGCCAAATGGGATGGGGATTGGGGAACTGGGTGAAAAAGGTGAAGGGGTTAACAGAAATTGGTAGTTGCAAAATAGTCACAGGAATGTGAAGTATAACATAGTGAATATAGTTAATAATATTATAATAATTATGTATAGTGCCAGGTGGGTATTAGACTTATTGTGGGGATCTTCTTAAATTATATAAATATCTAACCACTGTGCTGTACACCTGAAACTAATATAAAATAATATTGACTATTGACTCTAATTGAAAAAAATAAACAAAAAAAATTTTTTAAATAAATCTAATGGTTATAGTGTTCAAAAGAGTAAAAGCCTTAGAATTGTAATAAAAAATATAGATACTTGACTCTATCATTTAAGACAAATATATTTTAAGCAGAATTGAATTTATTTTTCTAAAAAAATAATCACCTCCTGAAATACTATTTAGCTTCTTTTCTATAGCTTACCAGTTCTTCCTCTAACTTTCAGTAATATAAAGAAAACTCCAACAATTATATTTACATATTTTCTATACATATAAATCTATGCCCTGTAGGAGAGAAAAGGTAAACCCACCTATTATCAGAAGTTCAATATCAAGAAAATCATTTTGAAAATTAAGCAAAAGTGTCAATAAAAACAAAAAAATGTTTACATGTGTGAATGTAAGATCCCAAACAAAGAAATTTAGACATTTGGTTTGATCACTTTATTTCAGATGAGGAAAGGTGAACCCAGAGTAGAAAAGTAGCTTCCAAGTCACATATGGTAAAACCAAAATTAGAACCAAGGTTCCCCAAAAACTGATAGCTATCCAACAACAACTATATTAACTGAAACAAGCCCCCAAGTGAAAAGGATAATTCTCACAACAATCTCTCAGATTAATCTCACACCAAAACCATCTCTATCAGCTATGTGTGAACATTTAACAAGTTGTTCACACTATAACCAATTGCAGTTTTCTTCTGTTGATAAAAATATTTTACCATGGAATGAAACCAAAAGCTTTCTAAAAATCACAACCCATGACTTTTTTCACATCCTCTACCCACATGGCCTGTCCACAGATTTCATTAGCTCTGAGGCTCTTAGACTATGGAAGTTATACTGCTACTATTGGAGGGAACTTTTAAGCCTATCATAAACACTCTTTGCATTCTTCAATAACAATTAAATCAGAAGACTCTGTTTAAATACAGGGCAGAATGATTATAAGGAGGAGAAGATATTAAAAAATAGTATTAGAAGCACTAATGATCCCTAAAATATTTTAAAACTCATATCTATTTAGAGCTTCTTTATATTAAGTTTTCAATTATAGTCTAAATAGAAAGAAGGGAAAACAGTAGACCTTATGCCTTTATAATTGACATCCATTTCAATCAAAAATCGAAAGGATTATAGTTTGTATTTTTTAACTTCTGGGAGGTTAGAGTGTGTACATATTTCTTGGTAATTAAAAGATAAAAATACAAATTTTGTTCTTAATAGATAGTGTTTTTTCCTACTAATGAAATAAAAAGATAACATTTATTCAATGTTAATGTGCCATCTCCTACATAACTCTGAAAAAAATTCTCCCTAATTTTGTTATTCCTGTACTGCAAGGCAAGTTGCATGAAAGAAAAGATTTCTGTCTTTTTTAGGTAATGCTGTATCCCTAGCACCTAAAGCATCATAAAATTACAGAGTGTTAATAAATATTTGTTGAGCGAACAAATGAATTATGCAAAACAACAGAGAGGCTGTATGTGTAAGTTATATGACATTGTACTATAAGTCACATTACGTCTATAACTATGTAAGTCGCATTGTACATGCTGATGATTTTTATATCTTACAAGATGGTTGGCAAAGCTCTTCATCAAAAGATTATAAAACAGTGTTTCCATACAAGTGAAAAATAATTACGATTTCCATTCACATGCACCATCTCCTTTTATCTTTCTAATAATGCTATGGTCGTGGTAGGACTGATATTTTTACCTTCAGTTTATAATGAAGAACTGAAGCTTCAGAGAAATGGGGACTTCTGCATGTTTGTAAGGTTGATCAAAAGCAGAGTCACTTCTAGAATAGTCAGTGTCTTCAAACTTTTAGACCAGTGTTCACTTCCATGAAATATACTCTGGCTCTTTTCCTGGTTCATATCAAAAGTGATCTGGGTATTTTAATCCTATTTTGACTAAACCATTATTAAACATTAAACACTGCTACATTATTATTGTAGTAATATATTAATATTACACAGAGGCAGAGTAAGTAGTTCTCTGTGTAGCATGAATTGAGGAGCAGTACCAGCCCTTCTTCCCCCCAAATTCTCTCTCATCTATAAAAATGTCTGAAGAAAGGAGATGGAGTAAGTCAAAGACAAACTTTCTGCCTCAATAATGCTGGCCAGGGTGCCTGATTTCAAAGTCTAGTGCACTATCACCAAATATCTAGACAAAATATTAAGACTTATTCTCATTCCACATAACTGCTTCCTTCTCAGGATTCTGTGGTATTTCATATACCTGGTCACTGAGAGGCATCCACAAATTAAAACTCCTCACAATTATTACAGAGAATCTTATGTGCAAGATTTAAAAGTAGATTACCTAAATGTAAACTATGGCTCCTATTCTCCTTGATTGTTGCATTATCTACCAGAGGGAGTTCTAATTTACTACTGTCGAAATGTGGAAATAGATCTGATGGAATGAATTTTTGAAGCCTACTTTTAGGTTCAGTAAACAAAAGTGCAAGCCAAGGTAGTAGATCATTGAGGTTCTTTCTCAATCTGGTCTTCCTTCACCCACCAAAGAGTGGGTCAAGGTGGCTCCAATGCTTAAAGTAAAGTAAATTCAAAAGTATATTCTGGGCAGTCCACCTCATGGCAGTTCCTTGCTTAAATGTCTCCTCTGTAGCTTGGAGTGAAAACCCATTAATAGGGTATCCATAAACTGTTTGCTTACATGCTACTTCTCCAAATTGCATTTACATCATGCTGATCCAACAGTAATCCTTTGGACACCCCACAAGGAAGCCAGCCTCATACATACTCAGTCACTCTGATCCACAGACTTCTTTCCCCCATACACACTTAAAGTGAAAATTTCCCTGGGTGACATCACTTTTTCCTCCACTTCAAAACTATTTTTTTTTTAAATTTTACCTAAATTTTACCTGTTTAAAAATTCTAGGGAGAAGACTAAAAACTAGGCCAGCAACATCTCTTACTGGGAAAACCTTGATACAATATAAAGCCCACCAATAGTCACCAATTTCATTACTAAAGTCTGATAGACTGAGTTTCATATAATCATAAAAGTGCATAACTAAAAATCATAATAAGAAATGTATGGATTTCATGCAATGATGCTTTAGATACATATCACCAGCCCCCTCCCAAAAGTAAAGCGATTTTACTAAATACAAAATTACATTTCTAATCACATTTTCTACCGAGAAAGTGGCAGCATAAAGTAAAAATATAAAGCTCCTTTGGATCACATAACATAGTTCAAAAGAACTATAGCTTTTCTTTGCCTATTATGCAGAAATGTAGCAATAATTGTGTTATTTTTCTAAAACAAATATTCACATTAAAGACTTTCATTTTATATTCATGTTTTATCATCTAAGTATATTTCAATATAATTGCCCATATCCCTATAAAGTCTCCCTGACTGTTATAGTCAAATCTACTGATATTTATGGTGCAAATCCTTCTCTAAATTCCATAAGAATTACTTTTTAAAATTGAGTGAAACAAAGTGATTAACATAAAAGGTTATCATCATATTTCATATAAATGTCACAAAGCAAGTTCCTCAAAAATGTCTTGTGTATTTTGTACCTAATGATTTAGTTTTTTAAAGTGACACAGAATTCCCACAAAAAGAAAATATTTATGTTTGAAAGATAAAAGAAGAAATACTGTTTGTTCAAATTAATTTATTATGCTTAAAAATAAGTAATATAAGGCAATACAAAAAGAATACTAGACTGGAATCAGGCATCTTGCATTATATCCCTACTCAGCCACTAACCAGCCATTGATCACAGAAAAATCATTTATCCACCAATGATTTTGAATGTTCTCATCTATAAAATGATGAAGTTGAATTATCTCATTGTTAAGGTACCTTCGAAATATATGACTCTAAAACTATAAGTAGTTTACATAATTTGTAGTAGGATAAAGGATTTAGTATACAGACAGTTAGACCTATTCTTTTTGTTGAAGCAAATGATCTGTGTTTAGTCAAGGCTGTTGTCATCACACTGTGTAAAGTCAAAGATATTTGATGCTATTTAGTTTTCCTGATAGAAAAAATGTGTTTCAATTGAATCATGACATGCTCCTGCAGCCTGATTACTGCAAGACAGCAGCAGTCTGCTGTCTGTAAGATATACCAATAAAGTGATGTTTCCAGTAATTAAGTTATTTGTCAATAATAGAAGCATTTTGAACTCATAAATTCTGTACCTATAATTTCTCACTTGTTTAAAAATGTATAATCTATTTAAGCATTGAAATATAAAAGAAATAGTTCAGAAAAACCAGCAGCACATTTTTTTAGGTTAAATACATTTTACTTCAGACTTCTTTGATGTCTGAGAAAAATGCCAATAATAAAAATAATAATAATTATAATTATTATTGAGACTTTCACTGCCCCTTTGAGACAATTGATTGAATATCATCTTAACAGTATCTAACCAGATATCATTTCTTCATATCATAAATATCAACTTATGTCCTATATATTTATATATACATATGTACATATATTTTTAAATGTCACAGCACTACAGTGTAAGAATCAGCAGACTTTCAAAATAGAATGTATTTAAAATTATTTTAAAAATCTGATAGGATTCCCAAGGAAATCATTTCAGAAAATACAATGGAGGATAATATGCTAAAGTAGTAATATTCAGTCTATAGTGGGTCTTTGGGGAAATATTCAATGTTCTCTTCAGCTTTCATTGAAAAATGAAATAAATAAACCACAAGCAGCAGGGTAGTTTCCCCTCTGGAAGTGAATGGTTATAGATGTATTAAGGAGTATAACATATGCTATTAAATATGGATGCTGAATAATTCATATGTGCTATCAAAAGAGCCAAGCAACTGGGACTAATATCTACTCTGCTAAAATTCTCATTTTATTCTTTGTTGTCTTTTGGAATCAGTAAACTCACAGGCTATCTGGTGTAAATGAAAATAAGGTTGACTGCAAATTTATAAAAAAAATAAACAAATTAAACGCAGGTTATAAGCCAATGCTGACATATTTCTCTTTACTTGAAAAAGTCTACAAAACATTCTAAATAGCTGCCCAGTATCTCTCATTATAATCTAAATAACGTGTTGGCAAAATGTCCATATTCATTCCCTATTTTAAATAACTCTTTGGTTGAGGAGAAAGAGGAAGTAGACCAACAAAATTAACACAAGGAAATAGTAGAAGAAACAGTCATACAAATTATACTAATTATATTGATTTTTAAAGGTGATTATTTAAAAGTGACATTCTGCTTAGAAGACATATCTGGATAAGCAATAATGTGGTTCAGGAAAACATTTAGACTTATATAAACTCAAGAGGGTCAGAAGTGGCATTTTTGCACCTACTACTAATCATAATGCAGATCTGAAAGAGTAGAAGCTGCTTGTTTAATAAATGTACTTTGATAGTAAAAATCACTGTTAAATTATGACATTGCCCTTTTCTCAACATGACCTTTGTCACAATAAAACCCTGTGGAGGACAGGTATCAGAAAGTAGAATTCTATTTAAAAAAACTGAATGCCCACTATAAACTCTGCAACATTTTAAGATCGAAAAAAAAAAATGTAATTTAAAAGTCTACTTTTAAATGACTACTGCTTTTAAAAGTCTACTTTTAAATGACTACTGCTTTTGAAAGATATGAATAAAAAAATAATGTAAGACAACTATGATGCATTTGTGATCCTATTTTTACATCTTTATATTACACAGTTAATATACAAGAAATTAAACATCAGGAGCTAATAATTGTTTATTAAAACTACCAATTACAAAATTATTATTGGTCTCGCATTGTATAATTTGTTAAAATAACAAGCAAAAACATTCTCCCATGGACATTGAAAAATAGCTTCATACCAGTTACAGATAACGAAGGAGATGATTTGGGGGCGGAGGTTGCGGGGCGGCGAGGCAACCCTTGATTGACCTCACAGATTGCAAGGACTTTGTCAGCTTACAATTCCTTATTTTTTATTTTATTTTTTTTTATGCCTACAGCATCTGGTCTTCCTAGGTGGCCTCCCATCCAAGTACTAACCAGGTCCGACCCTGCTTAGCTTCCAAGATCAGACAGGATCGGGCTTGTTCAGGGTAGCATGGCCATAGAAGGAAATAATTTTAAAGTTCTGTTTTCTCATCACTTCTCACTTCTACTTGGTCCCTAAGTCATACTGAGTCAACCCTCCTATTACTCACTTCTCCATTCCCAGTCCCACTACCTTAGTCCAGGCCTCTTATTTCTTATCTGGTTTATTCTAATAGTCTCATAATATGTCTCTCACTTTGTTTTTGTATTTCAAATCTACCTAAACCCACCTAGCCTCACTCACAGACACACATTTCACATTCTCATTGCTTGCAGAGTGATCTTCCTTAAAATACAAATTTGATGCCATTCCTTTGCTCAAAATCTTTCAAAAATTGTCCATAACTTTTATACTGTCATTCACAGTCCTTAATTTAAATCATAAAGCCTTTCCTGATCTCATTCCTGCTTATCTCTGTAATCTCATCTTAAGCTCTGGCCTCACATATATCTTTTTCTGTAAGCATATTAAATTACTTCACGTGCTCTGAAAATAGAGGTCTGTGTCCTATACCTAGGCCTTTGGTGAAAATGATTTGTCTGAATGAAAATGCCTTTTCCTCTCATCCCACTCACAATAACACATAGTTTTTAGCTGGCATCAGCTGCTTTGGGAATCCTGTACTGCCTAGTCTGTTGTGGATCTTCATGTTTTGCACCTCATTTCACTCAGGGAAGCATATTCCAATCAGAGATGTATGACTGACCATCCCTGTCTTGACTGTTAATAAAGTTGGGAAATCTATCGAGAAAAAGGAGCACAATTCATTTTATTTTTTCCAGTGTAAATACAGGCCTGCCAATAGTGGGTGCTCAATAACTGTTTGTTACATGAAAAAACCTGAAGGAGAAAGTTTAACTTACTGAGTGGAATAAAAATTAGTACTTTGGCTTCACTAGTGTACATAATAATCAATAACATGTTTACACTCATTCATGGACTAGATTCAAAACCAAATACTATATGACAAAATGTCTTAGAAACAATTTTTAGATTAATCTTGGTCACTTTAATTCAAAGAAATAAAATTGCATTTACCTGAAAATATTATGTATCTAATACTCAAAAATAATTTGTGATTGTCTTACTAATTGGTACAAATAACTAAACTTTAAGTGAATAGTAAATAATTTATAAATAAATTATAACAAAGCACTGTTTTATGAATGTTATCTTCTTGTAAGTTATGCCTGCTAAAGAATAGTTCTACCAATAGCTAGGGACATATCTCATTATCTCCAAGGATACATTCCAAGCTTCCACAGGTAGGATGAAAACTAATTAATTGTTAACTGATAATTATGAGTCTAATTATAGCAAAATATAAAAATTCCTCTGAGATCTGCACAGAGCGTACTGATTGGCCAACATAACTAAATTAGTCTTCTGTATTCATTCCAAACACCAAAAACAGCTCATACGCACCCTTTCAAAAAAACAACATTTCAATAATTATTCTATTAGCTTCTAGCCCCAACTAAAGAGAGTCCATGGAAAATATAAGAACAATATATTTCCTGTTACATTAAAGAAAATTAACATGTCATTAAGTTTATTTTTAAATTACATGAACTTTAGAGTAAAATGAATTAGGTGCAAAATTATTTTGACATCAAAATTATCCTTGGGTTTAAAAATAGGCTTGTCTTCTGATTTCCAAAATATATTTTCATAGAGAATCATTTTCTGTTTGTCTATGTTATTCCTGTTTTGTCAATATACTATTCATAGTCCATTTTTCTTACATGACATAATTACATCATACTCAGGCTTTTAACTGCTTTCAAGTTCTCAATAATTGATTCTATATTTCTTTATCAATGTCTGTAATTACAGAAAACTTCTACTTTTTCTTAATAGGCTAATGTTTCTAAGACCAACAAAGTGACTGAGAGAAAAGCAAATGTAGAAGCCACTGAACAGGGCACTTCGCATTAATCCCATTTTTTTTTTTTTTTTAACCATCTAGTATGATTGAGTTGGCAATCTGCAATGAAAGTTATTAATGATAAAGTAAAAACAAATAAATAAATAGCATGCTATCTTAACCGCTGGCACAATAATTTCCATTAGAAAGGAAATTTTCTTTGTCTGAGAAAATGCCTTACCAAGTAGAAAGAAAATCTTAGGCAAAGGTAGAAGCCAAAGCAACAAAGCAACAGTGAGGCTTTCTAGGAAATAGGAAAATGGGATTTGTTTTCCTCTTGGCAAAAAAGAAAATTATATAGGATGATTAGACAGAAAGAGGAAAGAGGAACCAGTGGAATGCTATGAAGTTGAGACCAAATAGAATTCATGAGAGATATATTAATAGCAAGTTTGACTTAAGTTCCAATTTAAAGTCATTTGCATTAATGTGCTATTACCTTCCCCCACCAATGTTCTCCTAAAATCATCAACGAAGTTTTTTGCTCATGAGAATATTCGGTTTAAATGGTTGGTTTCTGGTCATTAATAAAGAGGCTTGGTTTCCCCTGTGAGTTGATGCTTTGCAGAACAGAAACTTCTCCAGAATAAGCAAAAATCCTTCTGTGGGATAACCTTGAGCATGCAACCTTTCCCACCTACTACAAGCCTTTGTAAATTTTCAGAACCTGTGGAGAGAGGATTGGACCTGCCTGGAGCATTGTAGGGGAGAATATCCAATGTTACTTGGATATTCTGCTGATATCTGTGTTGCTTTATGAGTTTTTGAGATGTGGCATGTCTCACCTTTTAACCTATTAAATACAATATGATTTTGCCTCTCAAATTTGATATTTTGAAATAAAAATCTTCAGAATATACAATTAAAGATACTGCCATAATGAAATAATCCGAAAGATCAAGACATCTAAGTGTTGACATTTGTCATTGGTGTGTGCAAATCACCAATAACAAAGCCTAAATAGGTAACTTACATATCCATGTTAATAACTTATTCATTTTTCTAACAGGCAAGAAAAGAGTTAAAGTTAGCTAAAGTTAAAGTTAGCTAGAAAAGAGTTAAAGTTACCTAAATCCTCAATAAGAGGATTTAGAAAACTCAAAAATACTAGCATTAATTTTTTAAATTAATTTTTAAAATCAACTCATTGTTTTGTAGACTTCAAATATTTTGCCTCCTAATCTGCATGCTGGCCTCTGAACAAACACACATGGTAAATAGCCGTGATGATAAATAACTGGGCTGGTTTTTCAACTATGCTGGTCATATAAATTTCAAAATATAAGAAAAAAATAATATCCCTCACTGAGAATGGAATACTTCTAACAAATATTGCTTCCAGCACCTTTGGAACAGCCTCATGATCATTCCTAATAAAATTAGAATAAGTGGTATGACAGTTAAGAAGTAAAGGTCACAGAGAAAAATAAGGTCAAAGAAATGAGATTAGTGACCACAGCAATAGGAATTAGAGCTTGGATCTGTCTAGACATTTTCTCTCTAATTTGTGTTATTGTGTAGGACCAAATTTTTAAAACCAAAATAAAATGAGGACAAGTTACTATCAACTTTCTGGTTCATAATTACACATTCTTTTAGTTTGTTCGTTATTCACATATCCGTTGTGTCTCAGTTTTTTTCCTCAACTGAAAACATCTGTTAATTTTGTAGTTATGAATGGTATAATCTATTACAATAAAAATGCCAACATACGTTTGAAAATGAAAGGTACAATGCTACAAATAATATACGAAAGGCTAAATATGACCAAACAAGGTAAAAGTGATGAAATGAGGCAAAATGGATGTTATATTCATTAATATTAGACTCAGGCTTCAATTTTTAATGCTACCTTTTATAGTAGATGTTACAAAACATGAATAAAAGAACAAGTTTATTCCTTTGTATATAATGCATTTTTTTTAAATCTCAATATTGTGATTTTAAAGCCATATTTAATTATTCATCATTGTGATCTGTTTACAAAACGTATTGAACAAAGAAAACATTCATTATAATATACAGGATACAAAGATATAACAACAAATGTCATTTAAATATTTTAGCTATCCTCTCACAATTAAATTCTTGTGATAGAAGCAGATTTTTGAAGTACCTATTAATTTTCAAGAAGCCAAAAATCCATTCACACTACATACCTCCATTTAAAAATGTACTTTTTAATAAAATAGTTCATAGTCCATAATCTACCTAAGCCCTGTCATAAAAAAAAATCAAAGATGCCTACTGGGCTGCCTTAGTTTAAGTTTCAAGTAGTATCTGGCACAGACAGTATATGTTTGATTTTGGAGACATTCATATTTTTAAAATCTACCTGTAGTGCCATTTCTAGTAATGGCAAGAATGATACACACTGATAGATTCCACAGCTATTACAATGCAACTGACAATATAAAATGTAAATTATAGCCTAAACTGGTGAAGAGGAAAATCAATTAGTGTTTAACCTATTTGAAGTTCTTTCTAAAAGTCTCTAAGAATAAAAGACGCCTTCCTCCTGTTGCTCATTTAATATTGGCATTTCATGTGGCAGATGGTGACCTTATCCCTGTGCTTCAGCTAAAAAGATTTTTATTAAGGCTAAACAAGTGTGAACAGCGTTAATTTCTTGCAGGAGGCACATATGAATAAACCACTAGAAAAAGTATAAGTGCCCAGCCTCACCATATGGTCAAGGTCCACATCTTGCCAATGGAATGGACTGAAAAGTAGCCAACATGCTCGAATCCTGCCCTGAGTTCCATGTTTCTTCATTAGTCACCCAATCAAACAACAGCAACAGAGGGAGGGAGATCATAATGAATGAGAAACATAATTTGATGAATTGTCTGTTGGCTAAGATCTGAAAGGTCAGTGTGGGTAAATTTTGAAATATGAAACATTTGCCTTTCAGTAGCCCTCACCATTCTTGCCATGTTCTTGCCACTTTTCTCCCTAATATCAACCTGCTATTGCCCTTGTATTAATCCAGAGCCTAATAACTGATACCTAACCATTGCTCTGATCATACCACCCTAAACTGCCCTCTTAGGGATGTATTCCACAACCTCAAGGTATGTCTCATACTTAAAAACTGTGTCTACCTCCTTTAAAGAACATATATTTTCACAGACTCCTAATCTTAGGGACCATTGTAAAAACATAGTGCCTTGGCTTAACATCACTTCGTTTGAATATGGTGTAAATGTAGTAATACACGTTTAACACCTGGTCAGGTCTGCAGTTAACCAGGTGAGGAAGAATAATTTTTTTATAGATGATCAAAATGAACATTAAAAAATTAAACATTATTATGAGAAATGCAAGGAATATTTTAAGAATGACCACTCCAAAATTTTATCTCTTCTATCCCCTACCATAGTTAACATACAGGTAAGATTCAGTGAATCCTTTCCAAGTACCAAACTCTCTATATGTCTAATCTTCTGGAATCCTCCTAATAGTTCTACAAAATAGATACTATAATCACTTATATCTTATAAATTAAAAAATTAAGATAGTAAAATTAGGAAACAAACTAAATCTCAGTGGACTCCAGAGCCTTTCCCTGCATTACTACAAAATATCATCTATCAACTTGTTCTCAGCTAGTTGTCCAGTTGAAAGATTCCTACCAGTTGACTCTCCTTAAAGACCTAATTAACTCTCTTGAGAATATTTGCATTTCTCCACTTCTTATCTCTCCCAATTACTAAAAATAAGAATAAAAATATCAGAATATTGAGGGGGAAGGAAGAAATAATTCTGTAACAGTGGAATATTTCAAATAAAAGATGGACGATAGTATAACTGTAAAAACACATTCTCTAGTAGTTGAATCTAACTGCACTAAAGAATACAGAATAGCTGAATCCATTAACAATTACCTTCTAAATTAATCATATAATATTTCTAAAGTTAGTTGTGTATTTTCTGAATTAAAGAAAAATATGGCACAACCTTCTTAATATTTTTCATAGTTTTGACATGCTATATCTATTTTATCTTTCCACAAAATCTTCTCAGATTAAGCAGATCAAATCATGAGGTATCGTCCTGATTCTTTTCTATATTTTCCACTCTGCAACTGAAAGCGTTTATCATTTATATACTCCTCTAATATGTAACCACTCTTTTAATCTCTACACGTTATAAAATTTTAGTCTATTTGTGTAAGTATTAATGATTTTCATCCCTTTATATCTTCTTCTTCTGATCCACTCATCAAAGCAAATACAGCCTTTTTAGATTTAAATTCTAAAGCTGTATAAATTTTACGTCATTAAGATATTTCCTATCTACCAATAGTACCATCCATCAATAGGTTACTGAATACTTTATGCCACTCTTTCCTTCCTTTGCATATGGGAAGAGAAAAGAATTGGAGTATGCCTTAAACTCGTCAAAAAGCACAACACAAAATCTAACAGAAACAAAACAAACCAAAAACAGAAATAAAAGTTCTCATTAAAAAAGAGACATTAAAGTGATGAAATAGTTCTTTATAATTTATACATTTCTTAAATCTGACCCAACTTTTAAAGTTATTGAAGTTCAGAGTCTACTATAAACTGTTTTCTTAGCCAAAATAAGTCCTCTTAACTACATTCTTTATAACGCATTTCACATACAATTTTTATATATCATTTTGATGGACTTAAATATATTTGTGATGTAAAAAAATAATCATTCAATTATGTGTTTGCTTATCAAATTGACCTTTTTTTAACTCACTAGAAAAAAGAGAATGATAGAATTCTAGACAGTGAAAGAAAGCATCAGATCTCTAGGGTGCAATACACCTTCCCTAAATGTATGTCAGCTTCTAACACACATTAGCCTTTAGATGTGTTATCAGTCATCAAAGGGAGTCAGGCAAAGCAGATAAGAATTTCTTTCAAGAATTCTTTTTCTAGGGCCTCAGGGGAAGTCTCCTATAATTGATCAACACAAGAGTTACACCTTCTGGTTATCTAGGAAGCACAAATGATCCATGTAATGAAGCACTCAAGTATTTGCTTGCACTAGATGATGGGAAGAAGAAAAAACTGTGAGCTGCATGAGTAAAAAAAGAAAGCACTGAGATAAAGATTTACATTTTGATTTCTTAAATATATATAATTGTAGATATTGTGATAAACAGTATTTTGTGAGCTTTCTTTTAAATAGTACCTATCGTATACAAGCAAATAATTACATTACCTATAAAAGTTATCTAATATCCAATTTGCAAAATGTGATTCGCATAGTGGAAATACGGACTGAAGAA
The DNA here is from genome assembly GCF_000151845.1 of Pteropus vampyrus. NCBI lineage: Eukaryota > Metazoa > Chordata > Mammalia > Chiroptera > Pteropodidae > Pteropus > Pteropus vampyrus. The sequence continues at coordinate 5,230,525 of NW_011888839.1, forward strand.
ACATGCTAGTCTTTCATTTTTCTCCTGTGAAAGTTTAATTTATTTCCCTGACTTAGATATAACAGTGATACATGTAACAGCTTAGTAGGAATATAAAATAGAAGGTAAGGGTTATAGAATATGATTATCATAGAAATAAGATTTTTAGACCCATAGAGTCTTTATAGTATATTATTAGAAAAATCCACAGCAAAAATGTAAAATATAATATTCAAGTCTGGACTTCTCATAATAAGCCAAATATTTTAATTGACCAGATAAATCTTCAGGACATTTATTACATTAAAACCGACACTAGGTAAGAAATATGTGCTAAAAGTTTTCCCCGTATAATGGCCATCATGGCCTGCCTCAAACAAGCCTATGATTTAATACTCTGTGTGGTTTAAGTAATAAAGCTCTTGCAATTTTTAAATCCTTAATTCCGAATGATTAGGACATTTCCTTTCTAAATGAAAAGAAATATTAAAGGTATTTATGTCAAGCTTTTTATTATTATTATTATTATTATTATTATTATTATTATTATTATTATTTATTCATTTAGATATTTTAAATAAATAGACCAATAGTAACTTTGATTCAGATACAAATTATTGAAGCTCTTGTGGGGGTAGCATTGGCCTAGTAAAGCAGACTTTCGCTTCTTCTTCACTTCCCCCTCACCCCAAACCCATTCTATAACCTCTTTCTCTGAAAGCACCCCATACAGCGTCATTAACAGGACAATGTTGGAGAGAGGAGGCATTAAAAGAAGTAGACAATTAGCCATGTGGCTAATAAGTTAAAAAGAATTGGGCAGCAGGGTGTTTTTTGTTTTGTTTTGTTTCAGCTAATAGTGAGAATGTGTACTGTCCAATATTCCTACAACATTTTATGAGTTTAATTTGTGATATGTAAAACAAAGCAAAATAAGAAAAGCAACATCTGCTGCTCATTTTTTGTGCTTTCCATTTAATGATCGATCACCACATCTATTCCTCAAAGCTATGAATGTGAGTGTTTTATTTTATGACAGAGCAGATAAATAAAATGTGTTACAAACCTAAGGGCATCCGGTTTGTTGAAAATATGAGCAAAAACAGACCCATAACTAGTAATAGAGTCAATTGATTTAGTTCTTATTTGGTTCTGGAACAAAAATATAAAATATTTTAGAAGTGGGAGGTACAGTCTATCAGAGCTAGTTTTTGAAAATATTTAGTTCAGTTCCAATTCCTATTTTGTTTACTGGAAGGAAATATTTGTTTACTAATAAATAGTGTCAGACCGACTACGGCACAAACCACTAGCAGTGTAAATTAAAACCAACTAAATTTTTACATGACTGCTATCTACGTTGTTCAATAAAAAAGAATGGCATTCTAATTGTTTACAAAATCCATGTCGTGTATAAACATATAGACAAAGAAAAACTGGGTTGCCACTTGTCCTAAAAGCCCTAAAAGTCCTAAAATTCCTAAATAAGATGATTTGCAAATGAAACCTCGAAGCTGAAATAAAGTATTTAATACACCTTTCTGAAGTGGTATATCAAATTCTGAATTAAACACAAAATGCTTTTAAAAAGAAAACTGTATATTTTCCTGTCTAAAACTCAAAAAAAAAAAAGTAAAGTAAAAGAAAAAGCATTCTCTTACCACTCTTATTGTAGGGCTGAAGTCTCAGAAATAAAAGAAATATGTATTGCAAAAAATCATACAGAAATAAAAGACTTTCCTTAAAATGGGATGAATAAACACAAGATCAATTAGAGACAATTTCAATTTTAGTTATTAAACCTCTTTTTCTTCCCTCTTCACATCTATTCTGGTTTTTATTAAACTAAAAAATTGAAAATGAATACAATTTGTTGCTTTCCGATTCTGAATATATAAGATTTCTCATTCTGAAATGAATATCATCCTTTAAAATTAGCAATCAAAGAACTTTGAAAGCGGACAGTACAACAAAGTGCATAATGATTTTGAATCACTAGAAGGAATAGATGCCAATCAGCTAATTGTAATTATGTATTGTGCCTGTTCAAAAAGAACCTGAAATGGAAATTGTTTCTTATTCATACACTTAAAATAAATTTTGGTCTGCACAAACTTCATGAATTTTCAATAGTCTTTAGGCTGTTCACTTTATCTGTCAAGCCATGGGAAGCTTTCCTGATCTTAAAAGAAAAAAAAAAAATTATACCTTTATATTTTTGTAAACATGTTGTGGATGCATTTATTTTAAATGCATATATTCAGTATGGAAAATCTAAGACGTGTCTCTTAGGACTCTATATTGAATACGGAAGTCAAAATAAATAACCCTGGATATTTTGAAATATACCAGAACAAAAGGTAATCTTCAGTATCACTGTTTCTAAACTATTATATCTCTACAGAGAAAACAAATTCAAACAAAAAAATAAGGCACAAAGAAAAGGATGTCTTTGAAAAGACAATATTTTTAGTGCTAAAATTTCCAAAAGGAAAGCTATCCCAAAAGAGAAACTTTACAAGTAATCTAGATACCATCAATCGCAAACTTACCATTAAAAAAAAAGATAATTTATGAAGGCATATTTTTTTTAAGAAAGGTTATTGCTCTATGGTAAACAAATGCTATAACTAAATAATCTAGGCTAAATAACAGTAATAATGATTATCAATATAAATCCAACACCCAAGTACCTTGAGAGAAAAACTCTATTTCAAATGTCGTATGACAATAGGAAAACATTCTTTATTAAAGAAAATTTCTTTATGGGCACTATGACTTATATAGAACATATGGCTCATCTAGAATGCTTAAAATAATGGTCTCTTTTCTATTCATGTACACACATAATAAACTAAATGTGTTATTAATGAAAGAGAAACATACTAAGCAAAAAGAATTTCTCTCAAATGAATACCAACTTGCAGATACACTTACACTTTGGTCACATGTGCATGCTTAAAGATTTAATGATCTTTAAGCCATTCAATTAATAAATTAGGAAACTAAATATTTTAAAGAAATATGTTACATTTCTCAAGTAATAACTGAAAGACTGACGCATCAATGTCAATCATAATTTTAAAAAGACTTAGATCATGCACAAAAATCAAAGCCCCTCAGTTTCACATAAACTACTATTTATAATATTAGAAGTCATTTTTTATGGCTCTGGTGTTTACCTATAAGATATGTTTACCACTCTATCTCTAAATTGTTATATAGCAGTAATCAAAATAATTAGATCAAAACATCTAAAGATCTACTTTAACAGGATTGGGTAAAAGTTATAGGCAACAAATCATTATGGAATATATCAGGCTACTGGGGATATAGTTAAATCAGGTGACATTAGGCAAACATTGAGGAAGCACATTAAATTACTGACTTAATAGCATTTTTTAAATAATTAGGATTACTACTAGGCATAATATGAGAGATCCAGAAATCTCCCAAAGTGTTACATATAAGCTACTAAATAGTGAAGTCCAGTGAAGGTAAGGGAATTGCCCAAAGTCACACAGCAATGCAGGTACCCAGAAGAGGCTAGATCTGAACTCAGGTTTTCTGATGTCAAGTATAATACTCTTTCCAATGGACATGCAAATAGAAAATGCTAATTGTACTTTAAGGGAAGAAAGTGAAAATTTAGGACTAATATAACCATAGTTATTGTTGCATAATGACACCAAATATACATATATATATATCAAAGGTAACATTTATATTTGAGTTATTCTAGTCACCTTAATAATTTCTCTACAAATGTATACTGGTGTTTATAGCATCATGGCTGTACTGCAAATTATGCAGTCCTCACATGTGTAAAATATCTGATAGACAAAAGATACAGAACATTGGCTATTATACTGTAAAAAGTTAGCTGAGAATTTATAAGGTTTTCTCTCTACTTTCCTCATTCAGTCTAATATCAGTGTGTAGGAGGATAGTGCATAGGGACTTTCCTGTTACTCAGAAATTGGCGACTAAGCTCACAGATGGTGGACAAAGACTCACTAAGTCTAAAGATAACGGTCCTCCTGTAGGTCTTGAGTCCACTCTTCCAGGATAGACCATTCTCCTACCCTTCCCCCATCCTCAGGATATAAAAGAAGAACACTTGGGAAGAAGAGAAAAGACTTTCTGAATCAACACTTGGAAAGGAGAGAGAGGGTTTTCTGAATCAGCACAGTGAGAGGACTTCTGAGGGAAGGGAGAATCCCCCTCCCAAAGACAACTGTAAGTGCGGGGGAGATTTGAAAAAAACAACACCTATCATTTGAAGGCTCCTCCAAGAAAGAGAGATTGGCATTTTGTTTCTCACTTAGAGATCTGCTTAGACAACAAATGTTCAGATTTCTCCCATACATAACTGAGTAAGGAAAAGAGAAATGGAAAGAGATGGCAGAGGGAAGAGAGAGGGGCTATAGAAAGCAGCTTGCACTCCACCAACTGACATACAAGGATGTTAAGAGTGTCTCTCGGATCAGGAGAAAAGAGCCACATTCAAGTCATTTTGCTGGTACTCTATCCAAGAGAGGTATTCACTAGTAAGTAGATCCCAGAAACAAGCTGCTGAACTGCTTGAGACAGCACTAAAATGGGATAGTGAAAGAAGTCAAATCAAGCTTCCCTTGTCAAGGACCTGTCCAGTGGGAAGGGCTCACAGATCCTCTGAGATATTGGATGTGCCCATACCAGCTCCACACAGGCAATCAACATCCAGGTAGTGTTAGCCAGAGAATCACTGAACACCAACAGAATGAACAACAGCAGTAACATAAGGTAAGTGGAGAGTGCTCATCCTTTTGCCATTTTCTCCTGCATCCTAGAGGAGCCAGGTCCTAAAGAGAAGAAAATGAGAAGTGTCTAGAACAAATTATATGCCACTACAAGAAATCATGCCTCCTCTTCTCAGGTGTGCTGTTGAAACATGGCCTAGGATGAAATGAAAGTAAAGTATTAAACTGGACTGACTCTTAAGAATTAAAGTGACTGGAAAATTATAGAATCTATGCAAGGTATCATTAAAAGATGGGAAGAGAACCCTCAGTACAGCATGGTTAAAACACTGGGGAAAAAATGAGAACATTTAAGGTTTTCTATCCCACTATCTACTGAATTCAGAGAGTTAAATAAACTTGCCTTTACAAATATGTAACCCATTGGTATTTACCTATCGATGATATCCGTTCTTTATCAGTAATAATAGAAATTCTATTTGGATAGTCTATTAACCTAAATAAGACCAATGGATTAACACCCTCTAGAAGAAAGAGGAAAGGAACGATATTGTCTATTTTAAATAATTTCATTTGACAGGCTTGGGTTTTGCATTAAGGAGTGTAGAGAAGATAGTTGTTTTATCTTGCATGCCAGTAACAGTTTTCCTTTTTTCATTTGCACATTTTTTCAAACTTATAAAAATGATAAATAGTATTCTATGTGTTAAAATAATGTAGGTCATTGACCAAGAAATCTGAAATTATAAATTCCAACAGTACTGAATAAAATTCATTATTTTCTCTAGTATGGGGTTACAACAATAGAATGTTCTAGTTGGTGGATGATTAGAGAATACATAGTGAACTTCTCACTCATTCTGAGATCTTCCCTTCAGCAATACTGAAAGATGACCATTCAAACTCTGTTTACAGATTTCCAGTGGTTGTTGCCCCGAGGGCTTCAGTGGAACCAGAGTAGTTCTCCAGGCTACTCATTCCTCACCCCATGTGTTTGCATTCAGTGCTGTCCAACAAAATGAATTAAGTGATTTGTGTTGGGCAGGTGGGAAGAAAGAAGGATCAGGTCAGATATATGAAGTTACTACAAAATGGCACCTTATATAATATGGAGAAGTTTCCACTCAATCAGAGTTGGAAGAAGATATTACCTAATTCTGTGCTTTACTGGATTATTATGGTCGAAGAAAATCTCAAGATTCTACCTGTAAAAGGTAGGTCTCCACCTTCCCCGTCTTGTTAAGCTATATCAGGTTCAGGAAGGGCAGTCATACAGCGAATATGTCCTAGGACCCATTTCAAACAGAATGGATTGTTATAGCTGTTTCAAAAGTAAACTAAAAACTACAAGAGGCAGCCATCCACCTTTTACAAGTTTTTTGTCTAGAACAACATTTTCAACTTTTTTTTTTTTCTCCAAACTAAAATCTGCCTGGAATTTCCATTGTAGTTCACATAGATAGAAACCAAAGTTTTTGGTCCATGCCAAGGTGAAAGCATTCTATAAAAAGATATGGAGTAAAAAGACTGTAAAAAGTTATCTGGAATTGGAACTTAGATTTTTATTTGATCCATTTCTCCAATATGGATAGAAACTCAAAAACTGAATGGTTTCATGTGAAGTTAAGTTTTAGTAGACTAACAGAAAGTAAAACTGAAGGAATCTAGAAAAAAATGAAGAATTATGGGAGTAGCACATACTAAGTACCTATGTATGAAATAATAATCTAGATTACTTTTCACTATAGGAGGTTACATATGTGTATCTAGCATGTAAGCTAAAGTACAGTATGAGGTATACATGTTGATATTTTACTATGTTGATGAACTTAGATGATATAAGAAGATGGAAATAGACTAAAAAGGTATTTTTAAATCTTATCATTCAAGGTAAAATGTTTCCCTACAAGTGTCTTACCAGAAAGATTTTCCACTCTCTTTCCACTACATCAAGTCAGGGCAATTTTAGATAATGGAAGCTAAAGCCCTGGTTTTGTCAACTAGTAAAAATAAAGATGAAAGGCTCTAGCTTGCCCTACTCTGATTCGAATCATTGTGCATTTTTACCCGGCTGCATAAAAGGCACTGAAAACTTTGTCTCTGATCCAAACCTTGGAAGCTTTTTATATTTTATAAAATCTCTGATTATATTAATAAAATATAATACATAATTGGGCTATCTATGTTACTTTAGCTTCTGGCAGTTTTACAGACTTTACTAAAAATATATGTTTAAAGCCCACTACTGTATAATTAAATAAAATTTTGGCTTTATTCAAAAATGCAAATGAATTCTTGGCTTTTTCTCTTACACACTTTTTAATTATTTATATATATTCTCCATTCATAGTGCTTTCTCTGGTCCAGAAACAATTCAATTTCAACAAATTCCCAATTTGTTTAAATTTTTACAATAGACAATGGCTTTAAATTATATAGTAAAAGCATATTTCTGTTGCTGGAAAAAGTTATGAATTGTATCTTGAGATATGCAACTTGCTAAATCAGAAATAAATTAATAGATATATCATTTTCTTGTGTCATCTGACACAGTTACTACTTATATATATTAGCAGGTGCTTAGATCAAATCTCAGAATATTATTTTTATAAGTTATTTAAAAGCAATAAATGAACACCTTTAAATTTTGTCCATCCTTTAAAATCTAATCAGTCAAGAAGTAAATGTTTCTAATTCCATAGTCAACAGCAACCATTTCTAGATTTACACTTTCATCATCTGCAAAGGGTTATTACTAAACCTTCTGAATGCACATTCATTTTTTCAAAGTACACCAAAGCTTCTGTTGCCTGAAACAGCTGATGCCTCCTTTGCTTACCATAAAGTTGATATCTCAAGTAATTTATTTCTTGGAAAATGGATAAATGAAAGACAATATATGTGTCATGATAAGCTATAATGATACAGTTTTTATTTCTTAAATATTAATATTTCAAAGTAACCAACAAATATGTTTTATTTATCAAAATAGGTTTATTTACAAAGCAACTGACTACTAATTGTGAAATAAATGTATGCTATAAGCTGTAGCACACAAAGAACTTCCTACTGACTTTTGGGCATTTTTAGGGCTGCTAAACTCATTGAAATGCTACTAACAATAGTAACATGCTAATATCAATCAAGTAGAAAAATGACACAGATGGTATATTTTTTATATGTAAAATTAAATTAATAAAATAGAAGTATATAATGAATATTATATCAAATCTTGCACATTCACAAGCTACAACTGTGCTTCTCTGAGATAAATGGAATTAATTTAATAATAAATCAGTTTAGTTTCAATAAATAGATGAAGTTTGAAGAGTGCCAAGGTGATGAAACCATGACCCAGAAAGACATAATTTGACAAATTAAGAACACTGGCAATGACAGAATAAAATATTTTAGAAACAACTGAATAAGTGTGAACCATAACACTTAGAGTGTCAATGACAACAACATTGACTGGAGGCCAAGATTTAAATAAACCTGTCTTTGATTTATTGTTGTTCCTATTGTTCTTGTTTTTGCGCTCATTTGGGATGAAGACCTTAGCTCACGCTTCTAGACATTGCCTCCCTCTAGTCAAAACAGCACTCAACCTCCATAAGACTTGAATTAATCTAATCTTATTCTCCAAATTAAGGATAATTTTCTTTCTGAGAAATGCTGCTAAATACTTGACCTGACTGGAATCTTAATATATCTGAATTCCTTTGATTTAAATAACACAAGTATCCTGCTTGATAGTATCAAGCTAGGTAGGAAGGATATTTTTGCCACCACAAAGATTTCAGGCCAGTTTCCTCAGAACAGACCCTGAACCCCATACCTCAAAATCATAAAGGCAGCTCATCAAAACTGGAGAACCCTGCATCCCACTGTAGAACTATTGGGTCAGACGCTCTAAATCTGGGGTCTGAGAATATGCTTTTATATTAAGTTCTCTAAAGAAAGTCAAGATCCATTGCTCTCCAGTGTCATCTGCATGGCTATACTGCATTTCAGGACTATTCAAGAGCTGCAGGTAATAAAATAGTGGAGGGAGCATTTAGAACTCCTGTTATCAAGATTGGCTTACAAAGGACTATTGATCTAATACCCCTACAAACTCCATCTCAACCAGGTAAAAGCACTTTAAAAGGTTCCGCATTGGAGAACCCATTACAAAGTCTCTTTACAAAAAGGTGTGGTAAACGTTATAATAAAATTCAATGCAACTGCTTTTAACCATAGGCAAGGTTTATACCTGTTTCACTGGGTCTGGCTCCTACCCAAGAAGAACTACCAAAAATATTTGATATCTGAAATAGTATCTTGCTTCATTAATCATATTTTCTTCACCCTGCTTTGTGCATCTATCCCTATGCTGTACATCACTTACTGAACTCTATTATTGCTAAGGACATTGACTCTCTTTAGGCTGACTTGATCTTGCGTAGGATATCTCATCTTCCTGATAGTCTGCTTTCTGTTTCTTGTGTTTGTTGCCAGCTTCCAAACCTCTGCTGATGCTCTGTTCCATCTGTGTTCCTTTGCTAATCCTATCCACAAACACCTCACCTAAGTGGGCTCCCAGTAACAGAGAAAATATATCACCAACAAAAAAGGGGGCAATATAATCAAGTAATTTTAGGAAATGCCATACATATTTCTTTGAAATAATTGTCATATTGCTGTACTTCATTAAAATTTCAAACAAAATATTTTGATAATTTATCAAAAAGATAAGTATCTGAAATGTTTAAGATATCTAACAATCTATGGCATTTTAATCCATCAATAAAAAGCTATTTGCTTTTTTTAACACAATAATCTTCAAGATTGTAAACTGCTTATATGAGGGTCTTTTCTTAATATAATTCAGGTGTTCCAAGTTGCTAGAAATTTTCAGTCATCTGAGCCCATTCCCACCTTTCACTAACCATGTGCCCTGCCCCTCTCCCACAGTTTTGGAAATCCTTGTGAGATGTATGCATGGATGATAAATCAGGGCTGATGGTTAACTGTCCCCTTGGCCAGAAGCCCAGTGCAGTCTCCTGCCATACTCTTCTACCTACCACCTCTCATTTCACCGTTCTGTCTTTACTTGGACTATACCAACTAACTTCCTCTTTATAGATTCCTTACAAACACTAGCATGGGCTCGACTGTCACTCCCAGAGCACAGAAAAAGCAAATTAGAGTTCAAAATGAGATATTTCTGTAGACTTTGAGGAATTCCATATCATAAGCAAAAATTAAAACTAGACTCTAGAGATGAGTGTCCCCAAGATCTACAGGCTAAGCTTTCTGGCCATGTCTTTAGTCCCAGCCTGCCGTGATGATGCACAGACTGGCTATTCCTCACGCCCATCCCGTCCCTACCCAGTCACAGGTCCTTCATCATGGCCTTCTAGTCCTGATTTCTGGCTTCCTATTCATCCAGCATCCCAGAGAAGTCAGCTTTTTATTTCCTAATAGGAAATATAATTTCAAATATGTGCCTGTAACTACAATTTTTAAAAGATTACGTTATAAAGCAGAAAAATTTTATTTCTCAGTCTTAGAGATCTCTATTTTAGAATAACCTTTGACTTTTACTTTTGCTAAACTAAAAAGACCAGTGACATTTTTTTTTCCATTAACAAAGGGATGTTCTGCCCTCTGAAATTTAATCTTCTCCTGAGAAATAGAAAATATGCTGTCAACTTTAAAAGAACAATTTCTCATAATCCCCCCACCCTGATCAGTCATCAATTTAAAAACAAAAAAAAAACAAAAAAACAAAAAAACACTTGCATCCAGTTTCAGATGGAGCATGCTGTTATATTAGAAAACTATAAGTAAAGGACATTAAGGGTACTTAGTAGCAATGTATAGTTCTACAATAATTATTCATAACTCTTCTGTAGTGCTAGGCACTAATAATTCTAACTGAAAAATATGTTAACATTTAATACCCTGCAATGGATACTATTAGTATCTTTATTTTACCTACTCACAATTAGGCACAGAAAGTTTACATGATTTTCCCAATATTATGCAGCTAGTAAGTCAGAACTGAGATTCAAAACCAGACAGCCTTGTGAAGTAATTCTCAGCTCCATGTGTCTTAATATAACTAAGAATGTTGAGGAATCTTGTATTCTGATGGCCTGGTTCTATACAAAAACTTTGTAAGTCAAAAGACTTGGGTTTTAGAACTTATGAAACTAAGATTTTATTCGGTAATTTTCTTTACTCCAATTTAACCTCAACTAATATTCTCCTAGTAATCCCTAATTGCAAAATGATTTTTGGCAACTGAGAACTATTAAGATTATTTTCTTCAGCATTGTGATAGAGAGAAAAATGGCCCCCCAAAGATGTCCACGTCTTAACCCTTAGAACCTGTGAATATGTTATGTTACATGGAAAAAGGGACTATGCATATATAAGTAAGACTGTGGACCAGGAGATGTGGAGGTTATCACGTATCACCCTGATGGGCCCAATCCAATCACGTGAATCCTTAAATGTGGAGAACTTTTCATGGTTGTGTCAGAACAATCCAATGCAAGGACTAGATCAACCATTATTAGCTTTGAAGATAGAGAAAAGAAGCCATGAGACAAGGAATGTGGTGGCATCTAGAATCTGGGAAGAGCCATCAGCTGATAGCTAGCAAGCAAGCAGGATATCAATCCTACAACCACAAGTAATAGAATGTTGCAAACAGCAGGATAAGCAGGAAAAGGATTCTCCTCTAGAGCCAGGAGAAGAAATTCAGCCCTGCTGACACCTTGATTTTATTCTGGTGAAACTCATAGCAAACTTCCAATCTACAGAACTGTAAGATAATAAATCTGTGTTGTTTTAAGCCACGAAGTTGTGGTAATTTGTTATATCGGCAATAGAAAACTAATATAAGAGCCAGAGCCAACATTTATAACTGTCCACATGGCTTCATCTCCAGCATTTAAGAACTGGGAAATTAGCTAACTCTTCTGCCTTAAAGAATATTAGAAAAGCTATCACTTTATTTCTGTATTGTATCATCCTGTTATATTTTCATATTGTATAACCCTGTCTACGGTAATGCCACACACACACACACACACACACACACACACACACACAGGGCACAAACACACTGGTACTAAAAGTACTGCTATTAAAAATAGTTATATTTCACCTCTAACTCTCATCATAAAATGACTACCTGAATAAACTTCATTATGAGGAGTCAATTTGTGGTAAAACCCAAATAAAAAAGACAGATGACTTTTCATCAAAGTAAAAAAATTGACTTGTCGAGAATGTCCTTCTGCTTTCCCCCAGGCTCCTACGGACACAAAATTTGATGTTAAAGAACCATGTTTAAATTTTCCAGGTGTCCTTCCAGAGAAAATGAAGGAACTGCATAGTGAAAATTAAAGTTTCTCTACTTGGAGATAACCTCCTGCTGTTCAAAGATTAAATACTCATTTCTCCAGGATGGGGTAGTAAATATTCTCTCTATCTATATGATATGGGCCAATGTGTTAATGTGCTGTATCATTCTTATTATATTAAAAAAGTAATCCAAACTGCAAAGGACTATTCTAGTTTATTTGCAACAGTTCCTGTCAGTGTTAAGAATGCATATTGCTACAAATTAGTTTTTAAACTGCTGTTATATTACTATATTACAAATATAACTTTATTTTGGGATCTATTCTTCTAGTCAAGAAAAAACAAACTTCCAATTGAGGAGTAACATCTATTTTCTATATTAATTCCATCAGAATGTTCTCTACTGGCTCTGAAGTCTATAAAGCAGTTACTCCAGAGGAATGTTTCTTCTTTGTGAATCTGTCCAAGTATAAAGAGACCTAAATGGCCCCAGGGAAAGCACAGTGACACACTGCTTGAGGGGTGGGAAGCCAGAGAGAAACCAGGAAAGGCTTCACAGAGGAGGTGATATTTCAACTGTGGTTTCACAATTGTCACAGCATATGTAGGAAACTGGGAGAGAGAAAGAGAGAGGGAAGAGAGAAAGACAGACAGACAGACAGACAGACAGACAGATGAGTGGAAGAAGAAGTAGGGGTAGAATTTGGAGGACACTGTTGAGGACAAGAGCAAGTAGCATGCAATTTCTATGGTCCAAAGAGAATACCCTCTTTAGCAAAGGAATGTAAGAGGCATGCATCAAGGATGCCCTACACTGAGCCTATATGTTTTGGAATTACTCACTAACTGCCATGAATAGTCCAATATAGTTAATAAAAAAAAAAACAACAACAATTAATCTGAAATTTCCTGTGAAGTTTCTTTTTTGCATAGTAAAGATTCACTTTTAGGAAAAGTCATCACTACCATGTTCAAATAAGTTGTGCCTTTAAAAATAGTATTTAGCCTTTCTATGTCTATGAATTAAACTATACTGTGAGTATACTAACAAAGATTAGGAAAGTTATTTCAGAAAGAGTATATCATGATGGATTTTCTTAAGATGCATAGCAAATGTATTTGTGCCTCCAAAATGGGAAATTAAACGGTTTCTTCCACATCAACAGAAATTTGTAATATATGGCTATTACTTTTTTTCCTCTTGGACTAAATCTCACATGCTTTAAAATGACAACAATTTGAAGGTTCAATTCAATTTAGGTAATCATCAGAAATGCCAGCTGCCTTTCAAAGGACCCTTGGAGTATGCCAAATTAGGCTAGAAATCATGCATGGTTAGTTTTCATTACATATGAATTGACAGGTCCTGCTTCTGATCAAGAAAAATATATTCCTGCAAAGAAGGTGTTCTGGGTGTCTTAGGCCCTGCCCAAGAATAGCAAAGGAGCCAAAAGCAGATGACCAGGGAAGTTTTATTTTTCCTGTTATGAGAACTCCAACTTTGAAAAAATAAGAGTTTTGACACTTTGTACATTTGTACTTTTTGAAAATATTAAAGTGAAAAATTTGGGGTCATAATCAAAAAAAGATTCAATTTGATTTATTAACCAATATCAACCATATTCTCTTAAATTAAAAATTAATTTCAAAACAAGAAATTTTGGCCTCCTGGAATGAGAAGTTCTAAGTTTTGAAATAAATTTAACTTGATATTACTCTATGCTGATAAATAAGCCTCCTCAGGAGAAGCCTCCATAGAAACTGGCAAAAGCACTGCCCTCTTTTTGCTAAAAGGCTACCCCACTGGGCTGTGCACAGCTGCAGAGCAGAGGTGGGCCAGGTTTCACCTTTGTGGTAGGCAAAGGACACAGGGAAGAT
>NW_011888839.1:5244535-5250679 GCF_000151845.1 Pteropus vampyrus
TTTGCTAAAAGGCTACCCCACTGGGCTGTGCACAGCTGCAGAGCAGAGGTGGGCCAGGTTTCACCTTTGTGGTAGGCAAAGGACACAGGGAAGATTTAGACTCTGTCTGATTGAGCTTTGTACCCACTGTACCTAGAACTGAGGCCAAATCAGTGTTCAGTGACTCTCAGTTATATTAGAGCCTCTCAAAACAGCAAGGCTTAGGGATGCGCTATAGCCAGCTGGGACAGTCCAAGCTCTGGACCAGCAACCTCCAGCTGCCACCATCCTCATCCTTCCATTTATGCCACTTGGTCATAGATAGATGATCATTTTTTATATGTGCCAAAATCTGAAAAATATTGGGAACACTAATTAAATTAATGAATATCCCCATCAAGGAAGTAGCTAACAAACCTGTTCAAAAAGAGACTGTTCACAGCTTTTCATAGCCATATCGTGATGGGATTAGTCAGTTAAGTAAAATTTTAGAAATAACAATATGGATAATATATTTTCTTAATGTTAAGACTTTTCTGAAAGTTTTATTTAAAAAAATTATATCTCTTTATAGAAAGGAAAAAATACAAAATATAGCACACAAATTTAATCAAGTACCATAGCAATAATACTGTAATGCTATCAAATTTAAATAACAAATCTATATTTTAATGTTTTCAAAATATGCACAGTGTGTTTTTATGGAATATTTATTTTCCAAAAAAAGTCTTTAAAATGATAGTTTAAGTGCTATTGTTTTTTTTCCTTTTCAAAATAAATTACTTTCAAGGTCTAAATATGACTTTTATTGTTTAAAATAAAGGCATTATAGAAAGAGTTAATGGTTTTAAATTTACTATAAAATATTTTGCTCTTGCACTGAATACTCTTTACCTTTGCTCTCAAAGTAGTAGCCACAGGACATCTTGAACTTGATGTTTAGTAAGTAAGGCTAGTTATCATTTTGAATTCCAGGTCAATCTTGTCATGTAGGAGAAAACATTCAAAGGAATAACCTTCTGTGAAACACTAAAACCACAATTGTTAAAGTAGTTGAAATTCCTAATTCTATAAAATAGATGAAAGGACCCATTGAAGAATTTAGCAAATAACTATAACTTGAGTCTGTTCAGAGACAAAAGATTGTGTTTAGAGACCAAAATGGGCATTTATTTTTAGAAGTATAAAAGTCAAAATGTTAAGGTAGGATTAACTGAAAAAAATTAATTATCCCACAAGAGCAAAATGTAGGTAGACTCTCTTGGCTAATAAAGATTATGTACAGATGTAAAAAAATATGTATTGAGATTTCAGGGGTTCCATGTGCCATACTGCTATACTGCCATACTGTTAATTTATACTTGGTACCATCCTGCCAGAATTTCCAAAAGCATTTACTCTATTAAATGCATATTAAATAATCCAAGATTTATTTGTAATTAATAAGTGACTGTAAAATGATTAACATATGTTTATGCCTCACCAAGTTTCCCATACCTATTACAATTACTTAGATTATAATACTGATGCTGAAATTAAAATTATGTACACAAGGAAAAAACAGACATACACTCAGAATTTGCTATATTCCTATGCAATGATTTGATTACTCGGTTACATAACTGTCCCTTAATAAGCATGTCATTTTTACTCACTCATAATCTCAGCTTCACCTAAGCATGTGTACATATGCACAACACTACAGTATTCCCTTTAGAACCATTCAGCGATCAATCCAATAATCCAAATAAACCAAATACTACATTTTTATCATAACTTGTTTCAGTCAGATGATTAACTTCATTCTGTTTTAAATATCCCCCAAATAATCCAGAAATATTCACCTAAACTCTGGGCTTATCCTCTAGCATTATGTTGGTTTTGGGATGTGTTTATCTACGAAAGCCATATTTTTTTCTTGCCTGATTAAAAAATCTGAAAAGATTAAAAACTTTTAGGATTTATATATAAAAATGTACATAGCTGAAAATAGAGTCTTACTCATTAATGCAAGAACCCAAGATTTATAAAATAAGAATTATAGTATATAGTTTACATTCTTTTTTTAACCTAATTTTTTCTCTAAATTAAGGTTGTATTCACACACAAATGCACATATGCACATATCAAATATATATATTTGAAAGTGACTTAAAATAATGTTATTTTCTTTCAACAAAATTTTTTGAGCATTTACTATATGCCAAATATTGTTCTCTATATTCAGTGGCTACAGAAAATGTGTATTTCAGATAGTTTCTGGTTATTTGACAAAACTTAACTATGCATTTTAGAATTTGATTTTCAGAACACCTCTAACTAGTGGATCTCATGTCTCTTTTTCCCCCAGCCCCATCATCGAGTAGCTTCCTGGATGAGCAACATTCAGCTTAGGCAAGTTTGAGTATAAATTATCCCAAGGAAAACATTCCACCTCAAATTGAAAATATTTCAATATCTAATTCTGAGTTCTATTAAAACATTTCCAGGTCGTACGAGTTCATAATATCCTTTCCAACCAATTTGGGGTCATACTCAATCAAAATTACAACGTTAGTGAAATTTTCCTTTAGCTTTTACTCACATGCACATGCCCTTTTTATTATTTTTCTTCTCCTTTCCAAAAATCTGTCTCTATTCCTGCTGGTGCCCAACAACATAAAGGTATCTAAGGTCCTCAATGTCTGCCCTATTTTAGAAGCATCTCACATTCAAGATCAAGTTCATAAATCAAACATGTCAGATTGTCTCTTCTTTCAAATATCATGAGTGTTTATTGTAGACCTGCTCTGAAGCAACATACCTTTGGGATATGTTCTCTAATGAACCTGCAGGCAGCTCATCTAATGAGCCAAGCTAATGTGTTACTGGGTCCTACTGGGATAATGGATTACTTTCACAGTTATGTGTTACATGTGAATAAGAGCTTCCTAGAGATAGTGCCTTAATCTATAGACATTACTGCAGTAGTGGAATTTCAGGTACTGGAACAAGCCTGTATTTAAAAGTCATTTCAGTTCTGGAATGGATTTGAAGACCATCTAGTCAAACTGCACTTACAGAAACCCAAAAGTGTTATAGGATTTTCCTAAAATCCTACATCTGGTTCCTAGAAAAACCAACATTTAAGTTCCAGTTTTCTTGCACCCTGGCCTTTTTAGTTTTCACTTCTCAGCTCAGGATAAACTTCCAGCCATTTAACTCAATTATATGTTGAGCAGACCCTGTGCTTGTGGAGCTGTAATTCTGATTCTGATGACATCCACCATTGGAAATACTATAGTGCAAGGAGATAACACAGACATAAAAATATTGTCCCATCAAGTCATAAATAGCATTCTTTTCTCTCCCACTAAACCCTTAATATATTTTAATAGGCTACAAGATTAATGTGGGTTTATCTCATGTTTATATGAAGATTTCCAAATCAAACCATTATCTATCTGTATTATCCAGGTAGATGGACCACTTAACAAGAATTTATGAAAATTATTGAAACTTCATTTTATAAGAACTCCCAAAATGTTCCATTGAAAATAACTTGGAAAGTATAAATTTAAACTCTATTTTATGACATGACACCTATAATACTGTTATAATAACATGGACTGGTTCATAGCATGTTAGAAGCAGGGAGACAGGAACAATTCGGCAGAGTTTGGGCAATTAGAAAATAAGTTGAAAAAGAATGACTTACCACTCCGAAACCCAATTTATAGGAGAATTTTTCCCTCCTCCCATTTCAATCACATCATAAGCACCACCATGAATTACAGATACTGTTTGAAGAAAGGGGGTTAGCATATGTACTATAACATATCTCCAAAATCATTATAACTAAATACAACCAACATTCCTAAATACATTATCTACCTTTTCTTTTTTCTTCTTTTTTAGACATACAAAACAGAGAGAGCAAAAGCAAACAAATCAACCTACTTTGCCAGAAAAAATCTCTGCCCCCTTTCCTTACCCCAGCCTGGCACACCTCAACAACCACGCCCCACACACACCCCAAATAATAGTTTTATTCCTGTTACCCCTAAATCCAGCAGATAAAATATGAAGAAATTTTAAAATTAGATAGTCTTAAGAAATTATTTCAAATAGAAGCTAAAATTTAGAATTATATGAAAAAAATAAACATTAAAGAAAAAAACACTTAAAAGTAATACATTTGCTGCATGTAAAACTTTGTGAATGCTCATGTATTTGTGAAGAAATTACAGGATCCTCAACATAATTTAAAGGATTTGTGAGAAAATCGCTACATACTAGGTCCACGGAAAAGTCTAACAGGATATGTAACTGAGCATAAAACAAACCATTTAATTAGTCGGACTGCCTGGAAAATCTGGAGAATCCAATAACTTCAATTAGAAGAAAAATTTTTTAATTAAAATATTGATGCCAATTATCACTGGTACCTGCCTATTGATGGACTGACATCTTAGACTGCTTCTTTTTACTTATTAGCTTTCTGTCAGCTTTTTGGCCAGTTTCCTTCCCTGTTCTTTTTTTGAGGAGAGGAGGAAGAGGTTTCACAATTAGAACTAAATCCTAACCTGGTACTAAAACTAGACTTCTAATTAGTTGGAACTGACCACAAAATAAGACAACTACAATACTTTAACCTAACAAACAAAAACAAAAACACAAACCTAATGGTTACAAAATCTTGTAGCAGCATGTAAAAATGTGTATAACAATCTTATGTGAAAAAGTCAGATACAAAATTGTTTATAAAAAATAAATGCATAAAAAACTGAAAAAAAAGGATAAACTAAATTGCTAATAATTATGCTAAAGATATAAAGCTATAGGTGAGATTCTTTTTCTTGTTTCTACTTTCCAAATTTTCTGTAATGCCATAGTTTAATTTCTACAATGAAAATGTTTAATTAGAAAAGTAGACCAAATTATTAGTGTTATTAAAACCAAATTTTCTTTAGGTTTCCTTAAAGAGAATATTATGTTTTACCAAAAACATTTATCCATATAATAAAGAGTATTTTCAGTCTGATTTAGCAATGTCACCATAGTACTTTAAGAATAGATTGTTCACTTTCATAAATGGCATATGAGTTCATACCTTAAAAACGGATCACTATTTAATTTAAAAAGTGGAAAATAGTTCTGATGATTGTACATTATTGATATGATTTACAATCTTAAAGTAGTGCTAAAAATTAATTTTAATTAAATACAGCTGTTGTCATGTGAATAATTATACAAATGTTCATGACCAATATCTGAATATCTCGAGAACCCATCAAATTTATACCAATATGATTAAATTCCTCCTCTTCACAGAGCACTAAAGCTGATGCTCCTGTAAGCCTCACAGACTCTGCCCCAGTAGGCGTATGTCTCACTAAAGCAAAAACTACTTGTGGTTTCCCCACAGAGAAATGTATTCGAACTTTTCTCTAACACGACCACATAAAAAAGCAAAATTCGGCAAAAGCTAACAGTTAGATTGGACCCTCTGAAGGTTTAGTTTTATAAATTCTACAAAGAGCTCAGTATAGGGTATGTTATACTAAGCAGTCTGATGGTCAGGCCAACTGCTATAACTAGTCAGTCTCCTATGTTGAAATCTGAATATTGTTAACGGAAGGCATACAATACCACCAGTGGCTTCTCTGGGACGGGTGCACTGGCTTTCCAGGTTCTTCCCTGGGTGGGAAAGTACCGCATGCTTGGCCATATTTATGTGCGGGCTGGAGATTGGACAGTGGCAGTCTCACTAGCATCTCATGAATGTATATTGAATTCTGTAGTATGCTTTGAAAATGTTCCATCCCGTACATCATAGATCATTCTACTATCATTAGAATCTATGATTATAATCAAATAGCTTTTGGTATTCTGGAATCTTAAAATTCTGAATAGTTTGTCTTGAAGGAAGAATTTTATAAATACCTATTTTATATAAAATCAGATGCTTTGAATCTACAGTGGTAATGCTAGCAATCTAAGAAGACTAAGGAGGAGGAGGAGGAACAGGGGAGGGAGCAGCAGGGTAACAGGCCTGCCTGCTTCTGTTTGTGAGAGGGATAACTCTTGCCCTTTATACAAAGGTTTGAGTTCAGCTTCTTTGTTTCTGGTAATGATCGTTTTGTGTTTAGCATTTCTTGATTACAGTAGTCTCTCCTTATCTGC
>NW_011888839.1:5250729-5255766 GCF_000151845.1 Pteropus vampyrus
GACCAATATCTGAATATCTCGAGAACCCATCAAATTTATACCAATATGATTAAATTCCTCCTCTTCACAGAGCACTAAAGCTGATGCTCCTGTAAGCCTCACAGACTCTGCCCCAGTAGGCGTATGTCTCACTAAAGCAAAAACTACTTGTGGTTTCCCCACAGAGAAATGTATTCGAACTTTTCTCTAACACGACCACATAAAAAAGCAAAATTCGGCAAAAGCTAACAGTTAGATTGGACCCTCTGAAGGTTTAGTTTTATAAATTCTACAAAGAGCTCAGTATAGGGTATGTTATACTAAGCAGTCTGATGGTCAGGCCAACTGCTATAACTAGTCAGTCTCCTATGTTGAAATCTGAATATTGTTAACGGAAGGCATACAATACCACCAGTGGCTTCTCTGGGACGGGTGCACTGGCTTTCCAGGTTCTTCCCTGGGTGGGAAAGTACCGCATGCTTGGCCATATTTATGTGCGGGCTGGAGATTGGACAGTGGCAGTCTCACTAGCATCTCATGAATGTATATTGAATTCTGTAGTATGCTTTGAAAATGTTCCATCCCGTACATCATAGATCATTCTACTATCATTAGAATCTATGATTATAATCAAATAGCTTTTGGTATTCTGGAATCTTAAAATTCTGAATAGTTTGTCTTGAAGGAAGAATTTTATAAATACCTATTTTATATAAAATCAGATGCTTTGAATCTACAGTGGTAATGCTAGCAATCTAAGAAGACTAAGGAGGAGGAGGAGGAACAGGGGAGGGAGCAGCAGGGTAACAGGCCTGCCTGCTTCTGTTTGTGAGAGGGATAACTCTTGCCCTTTATACAAAGGTTTGAGTTCAGCTTCTTTGTTTCTGGTAATGATCGTTTTGTGTTTAGCATTTCTTGATTACAGTAGTCTCTCCTTATCTGCCGTTTCACTTTCTGTGGTTTAAATTACCTGCAGTCAAACCAGGTTCTGAAAATATTAAATAGAAAATTCCAGAAACAAACTATCATAAGTTTTAAATTACACACCATTCTGAATAGTGTGATGAAATTTTGCTCCATCTTGCTTTGTCCCTGCCCAAAGCATGAATCATCCCTTTGTCCAGCATCTCCACACTGTATATGTTCCCCACCCGTTAATCACTTAGTATGTCTCAGTTATCAGGTTTGTTATCAAGTGAGAGAGAGAGAGAGAGAGAGAGAGAGAGAGAGATCACATTCGCATAATATTTATTATAGGATATTGTTATAATTGTTCTATTTTATTATTAGTTACTATTGTTAATCTCTTACTTTGCCTAATTTATAAGTTAAATTCTATCACAAGTAATGTATGTAAAGGAAAAAAACAGTCTGTATGGGTTCGGAACTATCCACATTCTCGGGCATCCATTTGGGGACCTTGGAAAGACATCCCAGCAGATAAGGGGGGACTACTTTTTTATATCTTTCCTTTATTATTTTCTTATGCTTTATATTCCTTTTTTATAGCTTATGCTTTGTTCAAACAGTTGGTAATTTTCAAAGCCTATCACTGGGAAGTTAATGTTTTATATAAAATTTTTAAATCATACATCTTTGAAAGAACATATCAATAAAGCAAGAAGGAAAAATTAATACGATAAAATGTAATGTGTATGTGCTAACGGGGTATGTATAAAAGCAAAGTATAGACATAAAGCACATGGAATGCAAGTCTGTATATTTTATACACTTAATAACATATTCTGGGGATTATTTCCAATAGATATTTAAGGAGAAATATATTTGTATTGCTCTAGTGACTTGAAAATTACAAACAAATTAGACATTTTGAGTGCATCACAACTAAAAAACTATAGAAACCTTACTTTATTAATCTAGGTTAACATTATCAATTTAAAGCACATTTCTAACAGTTAAATACATATTTTGGCCATATAACAGGTTTATAAATCTTAAATGGTTTCACATTTTTCTAAACCATAATAAGAGCATAACATGAATATTTAAGCAGCTTAGCTTTGATTTAAATATAGTTGCTCAGGATATGCTGGCAGCAACCCAAAATGTAGTGTAATACCCTCAAAGCTGCCAATTCCAAACTCATTTAAGAAAGCAGATAATATGGGCCGGCAGCATTAAAGCAAATAAAGTCAATTAATTTTTTTCTTAATTTGTTTCTTCTAGCTTGAAATTGCCAGGGATAGATAAATCTGAAGATGAATAAAAAAAGAAATTACTAGGAAGGGAAAACAAAACAAAAAAAGGATGAAAAAATCAAAAGCTGCTACTTCTTATTCCGATCTTAATAGCAGGTTACAATTGAATAATAATATTATCTATTGGAGGTCACTGAAATGTAGAGAGAGAAATCCATTTTGAAAACTTTAATATGTAGAAAGTCAGTACATCATTTTCACAAGCAATACCAAAGAGAAAGTGTTTTTAGCACTATTATATTACAGAAAACTGCATTTTTAAGTAACTGAAAGATGCAAACTTACTGCAAAAATAAACCTGTCATTTGCTTTTATTACCATTAATCATATGGTTTGCATTTTGATCCCTTTTTGAAGCTGAGACTAAGTAGTATTTCTACAGACAACACTCGGACAGTATTCTCAATGTTTCACCACTCTTCTTCAACTCATTTTGGTTTACTTTGAGACTGTAAGGCCAATTTTTAAAGATGGGAAAGCAATAAAGGAGCACATTGAAATGGAATCCTAACCCACTCTTCAATAAAAACACAGTTTGCATTATTTAGTTTTTGCTTGAAGGTACTTCAATTTTTGATGCCTAGGACTGACTCAACTTAAGTGTTGAGCAAACATGTCTTTCATACTATCATTGCCATCTTTTTAGGAAAAAGATCAGAGTGAAGTCTTTTTGAAACAACTTGAAAATAGTATGTTATTTGATACTTTGAGAGCAATAGTTCTCAACCTTGGCTACCCACTGAAGAACTTAAAACAAAACAAACAAAAAAAACACATGCTTGCACTGCAACCCCAAATCAATTAAATAACAATGTCTTTGGGTGAGACCTCAGGCCATTAGTAGTTTTTAAAGGTCCCCAAGTGATTCTAATATTCAGCCAGGCTTAAGAACTATTACGTTGCTATTCTTAAAATGTAAGTACAGCTTCTACTACTGTTAAATGAAGGACTCTAATCTTTAATTAAATCAGGACATCGTACCATGCTGATTATCAATACTGTACCCATGTTTCTTGAAGAAAATGTTTTAACATATGGAGATCCAAATGCTTCACTTGAATATCCATATGATCTGTTTCTATGTATGTTTTTCAAAATATCATTTTAGCTTTGTGTCACTTTCATAAGAAATGTGTCCTCCATATTTTATGAATTGATTAATAAAAGGGTATTTAAATTATTTATATATAATGATTTAAATTAATAAAAATATTATTTCAAGCCATAATTCATGAAAAGCTATTGAGATAAAATATTAAATATTAGTTTGGATATTAGTGGATTTTTTTTATACTTTAATAAGTAATACAGGATATCAAGAGTACCTCTAGAGGTAGGCCGAAATAACATAACACAAAATAAGTAGCATAAAATAAAGTTTTTAATATTTACTAAAAGAGTAATCGAAAGGAAACTGACATTAGGAAGGCACATCCTCTGGCCAGTCACATTACGTATATTATTTCACCTTTCTTTAAAAAAAAAAAAAACCTGAGAGGTAGGTAGCTCCCACCATCGGAATTGAATAATGTGGTCTCAGAAAAATTAATAATTTGCTCAAGTTCACACAATAATTAAGCTAAAAATTAAGTGTAAGTCCTGATTATAGCCTGTACTTTTTTCCCTACCACTCCATGCTGGATCTAGGAAAGGGGGCTTTTGTATGGCTAACTTCCATAAGACAGGAGAAACAAATAATCTTAAAAGAAATTCCATAATTAACCTAATTTTATTCACCTAATTTATTGAATGCCTTATAAAATCAAGGGCTACTAGTAGCTATGAAAGATATACAATTGAAACACCCATTTGACGCCTGCCTTCAAGAATATTATTACATACATAATACTTGATTATAAGATATATTAAGAGCTATAAGAGAGATATAAACCAAGAAATACTATAGTAATGCAGAGGGAGGAAAAATTAATTTCAGCATCAGGAATCAAGGAGGCTATAGGGATGACAATTGAGCTCAATCATAATTAAGTAGAATTTCCACGGGACAAGAGATATGAGAAAACTGTGCAATGATTAATCTATGAAAGGAAAAGAATGGTAGAGATTGGTAAGAAGCAGAGAGACATGGCTGAAATAGAAAACACAAAAAAAAGATAGTGAGAAATGAGACTCAGACATGATGAGATCAAAACCAAAAGATCAGAAAGCCACTGTAAAGATTATCAAGTAGTATTCTCTCTTTTTACATTGAGAAAACTGAGGACCAGCGATGTTTAATGTTTCACCAAATATCATACCAGGAATAACTGGCAGAGCTATACACACACACAAAAAAAATGTTTTTATTCTTCTCTCTTCCTTCTCCCCATTCCTTCCTGTCACCTACCTTCCTTCCCTTTCTCCCTTCCCCTCTCCCTTTTCTTTTTTTTTCTTCATTATTTAACATTTTTCTTTACTTTTCCATTTCATTTTTTTTTTCTTTCTTTTGGGGAAGGGGTTATTTTTAAAACACCATGTATAAAGTACAGTAAATAGCATAATAAAGAGGTTGAAATAAATTAAGTAGGCAATGATGAAAAGTATTGAGTAGTTATTGCCACACTCATAGGTGCCATTTATTTACTAGCAAAATAGTGTTTTCTCTGTATACACCACAGGTTAAGCCAGTTGGGGTCTGGACCAGATACTCTGAAGCTAATCCTGAAATTGCTCATGGACCAGGATCACGTGCTTGATGTGGTTTTGAGACCCTAAAATCTCTGGCATATTTATTGGCTTTCATTCTGCCACAGTTCTAAAACTCCATAGAATCAATAACAGCAACAAAGAGGTAAATGTTATAAATAATATATTACATTTTAATAAGGTTAATTCCAAA
>NW_011888839.1:5255816-5291489 GCF_000151845.1 Pteropus vampyrus
AAGTACAGTAAATAGCATAATAAAGAGGTTGAAATAAATTAAGTAGGCAATGATGAAAAGTATTGAGTAGTTATTGCCACACTCATAGGTGCCATTTATTTACTAGCAAAATAGTGTTTTCTCTGTATACACCACAGGTTAAGCCAGTTGGGGTCTGGACCAGATACTCTGAAGCTAATCCTGAAATTGTTCATGGACCAGGATCACGTGCTTGATGTGGTTTTGAGACCCTAAAATCTCTGGCATATTTATTGGCTTTCATTCTGCCACAGTTCTAAAACTCCATAGAATCAATAACAGCAACAAAGAGGTAAATGTTATAAATAATATATTACATTTTAATAAGGTTAATTCCAAAACTTACTGCAAATTCATTTAAACAAGACTTCACGATGCCTCTTGTGTTTTTTTTTACATCCACTTTCCAAATCTATTGTTACTAGAGCTACAGAATTTCATGCCATTCATATATGACTGGTGATTTCCCAAATTGAACTTGTTCTCTGCATTAAAAGGCCATGAACTTTATACTCTTCAGATCGTTACATACCTTACCTCAGACACAGGATGCCTTTCAATAGACTCAGTAATATTTTGGAGTTTTTTAGTTAATATACTAAAGAGCAAATTTATCAGAGCAATTTATGAAGAACAAAGAGTAAAAAATACATATTCTTTACAAAGTCATGATGTTCTTTAATTTCTCTCACATCTTTCCAAACTGGGAACTGTTTCCATTTTTAGCATTTTCCCGAAGGTTATCTTTATATTTTTAGTCTCTGTACTTCAAGAAAATCATGTTCAAAGTTCTCCTATCAGATAGTTTACCTTTTTTTTTTTTAATATTTTGAAATATTTTTTAAAGGCATCTGAAATATCTGGAAGCAATTATCTGATTAAATATATTCAAAGTATTCTATCATTGATACTAAGCAATGTAAATTTTCAAACAAAAATATTTTAAAAGCCTCTCCTAAATAATTTAATTTAAAAAGATGTTATTTTCATAGATTAATTGCACTTTGCAGAAAATTTATTAGACATTTTGATTTATTCTAAAAATATTGATTAAAACAATTTATCCTAAATCCAAATATAAGCTGTAATAAATTTTAATCAATAACACCAATTCTTAAATTTCCTCACTTTGGCATTTGTTGGTGTGCCAAACATCCAGAATAAAAACAAATTCAGCTACTTAAAGACCTCGAATTATTCAAATGTGAGAAATTATGCTGACAAAACATTTGCATATGTAGTAAACCTTTTATTGGCATAAACGTTGAACTAAAAGCTAAGAAGTTTTGAACATTTCATATATAAATGATATTCACACACACACATTCAGTACATAATTTTGAAATTCTTAAGTTTAATTTCCACTATATTGTTAAGAAAAACATTTGTGCATGACTAAATACAAATTTATAATGTAGGACTTGACAGAATATGTCAGCCCTTTCATAATCATAACAGAATTAAACCCCCCATATCCTGCTCAAGCATATCAAGCTTCAATATCAGAACATCTGCATTCAAGGCACTCACCAGAAGATTTACCCTTAAACGGATTATTATCCAAGCTTTGTCAAAAGGGCAGCTGAGATATTAGGCATGTCAAAGGAGTGGGTCAGCCACCTTTTGATTAATAATTAGTATTATATTATCAGATAATTAATATTGCTCTCACAAAAGCCTATCCACCTTACATTTTAACATCGAGTCCTTGAATTATTAAAGGGAAAAATCTATAAATAACCAAAATATTCCTAATAAAGTCATTGTTAAGGCCATTGTCCATTCTGCTATTCCTGCTTCTTATATGTATCCTTTATATATGCATGTATATACAAAAACAATGTCCTCATTATTAGATTATTATATATACTGCTAAGTGTTTTATATTGCTCTGGCTTCCAAAATATCTAGAGCTAAATTATGTTTTGTGTTGATATCAATTACAAAGTAATAAATTTTTAAAAAACATGAAAAATATAGAGTAATATAAAATTAAAGGTTAAAAAAGGGAATATACTCATCACCAGTTCATTAGTTAAATATATTTTATTTTTGTTATTGGCTTAGCTAATATATAAAAATCATAGTTTATATATAAGAAGTTAACAAAATATAATCTTCTAGACTAAAAGACATCTACACACACAAGCACATATAAACTACAAGATCTATTTAAAATACAATTGAAATAAAACAGCAAATAAAGATTTAGAAGAATCATATCCTGTATACATGGACACCAAGATAAAAAACATAATTTTTTTCAACTAAAATGTGAGAAAAAGCAATGATGCACCCTTCTTCATTTGTTAGTAATATAAACTGATTTCCATTCCTATTACTGTTTGGTAGAACTAGTCTCTCAAGTAATCTACATGTTTCCACTCTTACTCCTTCACTATCCCTTCTTCAGACAATAGAGTGATGTTTTTAAAACAAATCAGTTCCCGTAACTCTCTGCTCAAAATCTTTCAGTGACTTTCCACTTCCTTCAGAACGGTATCCAAAATGTTTTCAAGTTCCTATATGGCCTTATTCCTGACTATTTCTCCTATCTCTTCTCCTACCAATCCCCTCATCAATTTTAGTCACAATGGCTTTTCTACAATTCTTCAAAACCTGAGCTCCTTCCAGGCTCAGAGTTCTCGCATTTGTTTCCTACTCTGAGAATGCTCTTGCTCATATATTCACATAGACTTTACCCTCGTTCATTCAGGTCTCTGTTCCAACGCCACCTCCTCAGAACTGTGTTGACAACTCTATGAAAAAGTGACTAATATATTAACATTGACCCCACTCCAGCTTTCTCCTTCTCCTTTTCCTCCTCATTTTTCTTTATAGATGGAACTTACCCAAAATCGACATTACAATTCAATTATTTTACTCTGCCTTTACCTACAAATTCTATGAAAGCAGGGAATCAGAGAATATCTGACTTGTTTTCTGTTATATTCTCAGTAAGTAGAAGAGTACATGGCACATAGTAGGTACTCACTAAGTATTTAGTGAATAAATTGTTAGTACTTTGATTTTTACATAAATATCTATTTTTCTCTATAAAAACAATTTAATATATAATTTTATTAGTTTCCTTAAAAATCATTCATTTCTCTATTTAGCCTGGACCTTATAAAATTATCTTTTTGTATGTTTGTATGCAAAATGGCCAAATATTGGTAATTATATGTGGTTCAGCCTAATATAAATGAATAATGAAAAATTGGTTAAAAACTTTGGTACTCTTTAGGTAAGCAAATATGTACTTATTTGTCAGATATTGAAGGAATCAAATAATTTCAAATCCAATTTTTTGGCTGATTGTTTTGATTTTGGTATGTGTGTGTGTGAGTGTATGTGTGAGAGACAGAGAGAGAGAGAGACAGAGACATAGAGAGAAAGACAGAAAAAGGACTGGGGGAGAGAGAGAGAGAGAAATAGTCAGCTATATATCTAAGATGACCAAAGCACTCAGATGGAAATCTTTCCACAAGATGGTTCTCACTTTCCATTGCACCTCGATAATCTTCCTTACCCTTTCTGCTTATTTGGAGCACTCATGGGGAACCTGAGATGTTGGACCACACTGTAACCCAGGGATGTCAGGAAAATTCCTACAAGCCTTAAAATCTAGAGGGGTTTATCACAGCTAAATTAGTGAGTGAGTCAACTAGAGATGGAATAATTGCCCATGATGCTATAAAATTGAAAGAATTTGTTGTAGAGTTAGTCAGTACATATTTAATTCCATAGCCCACATCAACTAAATTTTTCCGCCCATTACAAAAGAGAAGACAGACACAGGAGAATAACTAGGGTTATGAAAGGATAAAAGGAAACTGATAAAAGACCAAAGGGACAATGGATTTCAAAGTAGTAGCAAGTGCACTTTTGAAATAGCAGTCCCCGTAGTGCAAGCTGAATACTTAAGCAGATAAACTAGAATGAATAAGATGTGGAGGGCACATGAGAAGGACAGAAGGACTCGGGGGAGAAGATAAATAAGAAGTTTATTATAGGAGCAGAGCAAGGAGTGGAGAATGGAAAAGAGGATGAGATAATATGTAGTATTCACAGAAAGTATGTTCAGAACTAGAAATCTTGGAAATGGAATACTTGGCAATGGAATATCATACTGTAATGATAGAGACTAGCAATAATGAGAGGTAGTTCAGACTGGCTGAGATGAAATAGAGACAAGCACTACTAGGTTTTAGGAGGTGGAAACAATGAGAGACAGGAGTGGTCAATTGTCATCAACATGAGTATTGTTTCCAAATACAACGGCAGGAGTTTCACTGAGGCAGACTAAGGTGGATCTTTAAGCTACCGGGGAAAAGAGTAAAATTGTGGAGATCAAGGAGTATGCGGAGCCTGCTTCTTGGTTACAAGATTTTTAGGGAATTGATGGAGAAGCAGGCTACACTGGAATCCCCCAGGGATGCTATCACATTTAGAGTAATATAAACAAAGGAGAAAGAAGGAATGTCCGGGAAGTTCAAGTCTGGGGATTAGTTTATTCCCAACAGAATGAGGTATGCATGCAACAAAGCAGAGGCAACTGAGAAATAGCAGATGGAGCAGAGGGGCCCTGAGGGCCTACAGGGCAGAGATGGTATGGGGTAGGAAAACACGAGGACATGGTAGTAGAACAGAGAAGCTTTTATCCAAAAGGGGAAATGCTCAGGGTTCAGTAATCATATGGGGAGTGGTGAATAGACAGAAAGTAGTTCATGAAGAAGCTTTCAGTACCATCAACCCTGTGGGTCAAGTTGGTAACTTTTTTTAATCTAAAAAAGTACGAATTTTCAATGAAAGGAAGGAGCACAATTGACAAATTAGAAATTCTTACTTAGTGAGAAAATTGTGTGGCTTCATTACAAAATGCAATTAAAGTGAACATGGGGTAGAAATTGAAGGGATTTTGTAAGTTAGGACCATTAGCACCTTTAAAAGAAAATTAAAACCTGAAAAGTCACCACAGGCTGGTATAAAACAATGTTTTCTTTTCTAATTCGGAAATCATGATACATTTTACTAACAGTATTTTAAAAATCATACTATCAAATTGCCAAGGCTAAG
Organism: Pteropus vampyrus; assembly: GCF_000151845.1. Classification (NCBI taxonomy): domain Eukaryota; kingdom Metazoa; phylum Chordata; class Mammalia; order Chiroptera; family Pteropodidae; genus Pteropus; species Pteropus vampyrus. The sequence goes on from NW_011888839.1 coordinate 5,260,914, forward strand.
AGATGAAACATTTTGACTAAATTGAATATATTATATAACATAAACCTAAAATATTTCTAAAATTATTAAAGTAATAACTATATAAAGTAAAACTTCCATCTAGATCTTACCTCAGCATATAAGATGTTATTCCTTGAGAAGGAAAGAAAGTAATTTAAAATGAATACAATTCTAGACTGAGATACTGAAAATTACACTTAATACAGTGCAAATGATTTCAGGTAGTAATCATATTCCTAGAGTAAATAATCAAGAAAAAGAGAAAATTATCATGTGCTTTAGTTTGAAATCGTCCAAGTCTAATTACATATGCAAAAGATCTATCCTACTAAAAGTTTCAGAAATAATTTTCATTGATATATGTAATAAATAATCACTTTCTCAAGTGATTTTAAAAAAATATTTCCTTACATCCAAAATTTACTTGCCCACTTTAGCTTTATTGATGCCTCAGAAAAGAAGGCTGAACAAAATTGAATTCCCTGATTAAAATTCGGAAACATGTATCCCCTCATTTGTCTTGAGGAATAATCACAATACAACTACATAATTTATTTTGATATTTAATGTATTCTGCTTTTTCCATCAATCACTGGATATGTTTTATATTTTTCTATATGAGTATTCCTCTACATAAATTGGAATTCAATCATTTAGTTTTTGAGATATGTATTTAGAGATACATTTAAAAATATTTAGAGACATTTTCCTCCTTTTATTTTCTCTCAAGTGAGATCTTTCACTCTTTAAGAGAGTGTACATTACTCACTTTTTTTTTTTTTACCTCCATGTAGGGGGTTATGGTTCCTCTTATTCCTTAAGTATGTCTGCATCTTTTCTTGAAGACCTCTTTCCTACGTGACATATTCAGAAGTGGGAACCAGCCAATGTTAGTGATCACTCTGTGATGTATTCCATTACCTTAAAAGGAGTGATGAAAATGAAACAGTAAAAGCAAAGAGAGATAGTAGTAAAAGCAAACATATGTATGTCCAATTCTACTGTAAACATTATAAGAGAAAAATCAAAACGGGAAATAAATCTTAACATTGTTTCTATACTAGGTCACTCATGACTTGCTAACACTAGGTATAGTAAAAATTCTGAGTCACAGAAATCTGGGAAAACAAGTCTAGACAGGGGGTGAAAACTACCACCGTCAAGCCAAATCCATCCACTACCTGCTTTTGTAAAGTTTTGTTGAAACTCAGCTGTGCCTAAAAAGTAAGGTTCAGTAGTTGCTACAGAAACTGTATGTAGTTGAAAATATTTACTATATGGCCCTATACAGAAAAAGTTTGCTAACCTGAAGATTGGATACAAAGGTCTTCTCAATTAATTTGTCCTGTTATCACTCTTTGTGTCTTATACTTCCTTCTAAACCCTATGCCAGCATACAGAAATATGAGTTTCTAGTGTGTCTTTCAAGAAATGTGACACCATGACAGGCAACTATCAAGCTTCAGGACACATCTGTGGCCAAACCCAGGGCCCCATGCAATCCTTTCCTGTCATCTAGTAGACCTTAAAATCTTAGCCAATGCTTTTTCTCTCTTTAAAAATTTATCCTCTTCCGCTCTTATACCTTGAAATTAAGCCTCATCCAAGAGTTAGAAAAACTCTGCTCTGCCCATCCTTTTCTTGTATCTCCCAAAAGACAAGTATATGCACCTTTTTACTATAAGAAGTTTCCTAAGCCATTTTCTTGTATTCTGTAGTTCCAGCAACATAATGAGTCCATACAGACTCTTTACTTCATAAAGTATTTCCCAGACCTTAAAGACAATCAGGACAGAATAGTTGCTGACCCATCATCACAAGTGGGTAAATCATCTCCTAAACTGGGTAGCACCACGTTCTGATAGCATAGCCATTTCCAAGCAAAACAAAAAACTGACGAACCGCAAGAACAAAACAACAAAAATCCTGTTCTCTCACTAGAAAAACAACTTACAGACCTAGAAAAACAGAAAACCATGACCACTTTTTCCTCCTAATCTTGTGGTATCGAAATAAAATCTGATTCACCAGCATTCCAGGAGGTGCAGACTGGTTTGGCAGGGCCAGCATCATCAAAAGCAAGAATCCTCTGGTGACAAGAGACAGACACTAGATAGACTACACAGAAAGTATCACTCAGTGAGGAGTGATATGTATGTGAATACTGGCTTTTGAAAAGGGTTGAGCTTGGAGAGAATATAAAGTTAATAGGGTCCACAAGATGGAAGATAGTTGTAAGTCCTTCAGTCTAACAATCTCCCTTCATGAAACGTCAGTAAAATTGAAAAAAAAAAAAAAAAACAAACATAGCATCTCTTGCGGAATCTGGCAAAGAAGATGTCTTTATATCTGAGTCTGAGGAGGGGTTCCTGAAGGTCCTTGTAGATTTGCCAGGGTGGTGGGGGCAGGCAGGGAAGCGGGGTGAGGGGTGCTGACAGACAAAAGAAGTAATATGATGTAAAAGAAAAAGGTTTTTGAGCTGCTCTAGGCCCTCAAAGGGAAATGTGATGTCAATTTGTCTCAGGGCATAGAAGATTGGCATCTGATAATCAATTTTAATTTCTTAAACTGAGAAAAATTAGAAAATACAGATGTTGACTAGCCTGCATGGGTTCAGGTTCTATTACACAGGAAAAGTCATAAAGCTTTCAGTTCTTCAGTCCAGTTATTTCCAACTGGGCATAATAATCTTCCTCAAATGATTTTCCTTTAAAGTTGACCGGTCATAGAATTGGCTGATTAACCAGATAGATTGTGCAAGCATTTGTCCTAGGGTTCTCGTGGCTCCAAACCATTGGGTAAAGAAATAGAGATTCAAGTGCCTCAGCAGGATTATCTTAATTACTGATTAACTTAATGCACTGAGCCATATCGCAACTTCGTTCATTTCTTCATAAAAATCTAATAATTCCCTCTAGTTTTTGACATCAATTGACCCATGTCAAGTAAAATTTGGCCCATGCTGTGTCTTATACCTAATTCTCCTGAATTTCTCTCTAATTTTGCCTTATTTCCTAGTGCTTTCTTATTTTAATAGACTCTTTTTCAAGGACTCTTCCATGAAAAGGTTATTTCATTTGACATGTCATCATTTTTTTTTTTTCTGCACCTGCATGTGGGTGATCTTGAAGATATTTCTTGGAAATTATTTTTTCCACTGGCACTGACTAACATTTGTTCATTCTATAGCTTTTTATAATTGCATTGAGATAGTCATCTGCTGAATAGAAACTGTATTGTCATCGTTTTTCCTTAGTTTTAATCCCAGATTCTCACTAATTGTCATGAACAAGATAAATATTCTCTTAGGAATTTTTTCAAGTGTCTCCTTTTCACAGGGCTCTACTTAAAGCAGAATATTGCTTTTCTTTACAAATTGCATTTAAGTTCAAAGTAACTAGGTGTACCAATATAACCCAAAATTCCAAACCAAATGTCCATCCTAACATAATACCCAATCGATGAGATAACTACTATAATAACTATATCTAGAAATATTACCTTTTTATTTTAATTAGTGTATTGCATTTCCAGTTTTAAATTAATGTTCAATATACATGTTCATATGTACGATGATGACTTTAACAAAGGAAGTTGAAAAGAAGAGTTTATTGGAGTCAGTAGAGTATAATAAAACAACTTCATATCTTTGGAAATCAGAAAACCCTGGGTTCAAATGCCTAATGGTGTAAATGTGGGTAACTTAGCTTTAAATTTTAGTTTCTTCATCGAAAAACTGATTGGAATAATTTTTTTATAGGACTAATCTAAGAAACAAGTTAGGTAATATATATGTAATGGAGTCCATGAAGCATTAAGTGGCTGCCAGAACCATGCCTTCCTTCTTAGGCTAGAAGTCCCAAAATGTTCTTTCTGCATAAAGTTGTTACTTTGATCCATGGGCATCCAGTGAAACCATCACTGCTTTCTAAAATGAAATTAACTGGGCAAGGAATAGGTAGTCAAACTATAAACAAATGTAAGTAAGCTAATCTCTGAGATAGGTTCCATGGAACAATGAACAATAGGAATGATGCATATGATATAAACATATATGGACCCAGTGGTACCCACTGTCAGAAAATAAGAATGCTCGGTGTACCTGACAAAGTGGTTACCAAGCTCCAGCTGCATGCCAAAAGCAGCTGAGCAATTGTTTAAGATACATAACCTATTTTACATCCCAGGCTTAGAAATTCTGAGATGAAATTGGAACTCAGGATGAACTAAAATATACCAGACTTCACTAATTCTCTACATTTATCAACAACCTCAATATTCATTGCTGTTGTTGTCACTAAAGTCAATAAAGCAAAAGTTCATGTTGTCTTGTAAACATAGATGTGTCCTCTCTAGACAATCTAATCTGTTCCTAGGAATTCAATTGCCATCTGAATGGTAATGACTCTCAAATCCCCTTACTTGTGATTTTGATTTAAAGCACACTGTTCTCCATCAGTGTACTAAGGAAAACTCTAATCACAGTTGACATTTCACTTTTAAATGTTACTTTATATATATTTACTGAAAAGTAATGATGTCATACATTCACTAATTACAAATATGGAATCAATGAAAGAGAATGCCAGAAACAAAAAAAAGATATTGAGTACATGTTTGTTGATGGTGATCTCACAATGCGGTTGCATTATTTTGGTCTTTCCAGGGAACCCTGTTTTTGAAAGATCTAGGTTCCATTACAGAGCTCTTCACAAACATTTATTTATAAGTGTAACAATGGAGCTATTCACAGGATGCATTATCCTTTGTAGTTTTAAATCTCTCAAATAAAACTCCTGCTAAAGAATTAAAGCAATTAAAGTAATGGCCAGTGTAACTTCAGAACAAATTGTTGTGATCAATTATGTCATTTTGTGAAAAATTAAAGATTTTAGTTGGCTAAAATCAAACCAGCAACAAATGAATGCTTTCCTTTGAACTAATCAAGTCCTAATCAACCTCTAAAGCCACTATCATGTCCCACTTCTTCCACGATACCTTCCTAATCACTTACTTCAATCCATAAAGACCACCGACTTAGATTCACAATAAGCCTTACTAGCTGTATAACAAATATAGTACTTAATCAAAGAATACCCAGTTACACCTTTCTCTGATGAATAAATAGAGATAGACTTTGTGATCAAACCAAGGTTTTATAACTGTTTGGTGGCAAAATCAGCACTACTAGAGTTTAGGGGGTCTCATGCCAAGTTTTTTCCACTACATTTTATGTTCTCTGCCCATTGCTCTATGTTTTGGGTTTTTTTTTGTTTTTTGGGGGGTTTTTTGGTTTTTGTTTTTGTTTTTGTTTTTGTTTTTGTTTTTTGGTATGTTTTTTTTTTCTCACAGTGAAAACGTAAGACCTTTGAAAGAAAAAGGATGGAGTATAGAGGTGGGCTGGGAAGGAGATATAGGAGAAAGTGTCAGGCACTTTGCTACTTATATTGTTTATTCTACTCATTACAACATCCCTGTTAAGTATCTCTCCCTATTTTACAGGTGAAGATCCAAGGCTCAGAAAGATTATGTTAGTTGCCCTAGGCTGCTCAGACAGCCAGTTGGACAGTTTAGCCACTTTGGGAAAGTGATTAGTCTTGTCTGTACAAATTGTTAGGAAATCAATATGCTACTCTTCCCCCTTTTCTCTCAGATGTTAAGAATGTGTCCCCATTTATTTACAACACCTTCTTGTTCCACAGAAATGTCCTGTAAAATTATAAATTCTTAAAGGCATAATAACAGAGAAATAACAGAAAAACAGTAGGAAATTCTCAATCACAATGTTTATTGTATAGCAACAAAGAATATAAAAAGAGTCTCCGAAATAAATGGAAAAGGAGCAATCCTTTTTGTCCTAACTGGCACTATTTTGGGCAGTTGTGAATTACATTAGATGCTCATCACATTATGCTTCTGTTATGTAGCTAGACAATTATCAATTAAAAAAAGAACTATTTGCTAAGATTTCCATTAATAAGGAATTATGAAGGAATGCCCTTTGTGAGAATAGAAAATTGAAGATTTGGGGGGTATGTACATAAAGCAGTATTGTGGTCTATTGATTGTTTACTACCATCAAGTAACAGGAGTTTTATGTCTCTCCTTCAGTCTTTGGTAAGTTTAGGGGATTTTCTTTTTTGCCAACTATCGGCTGCCATAAGGACACTGTGAGCATTCTGAAATTGTGTTTACAAAACTACAATATATATGCCAATATAAATAGTTAAATCTGAAAGTATTTTAATAATTACATGCAATATATTACACAATCATAAACTAGATCAAAATCTCCAAAGCTATGATATAGGCCATTTCTAGTCTTAACTTATAAAAAATTTATGATATCATTTTAAATCATCTAGGACTTCTGTTTTACTTTAAATCATTATTGATTTTACCGTGCTCCCCCCTCACCCCCGTCCAGCCCCTAATTATAAAAGAACAAGAAAATCTATAAGATCTAATATCTGATGATAATTCTAGAAAAAGATTATATATAATGAACTAAGAAGAATCTGGAAATTTGCAGAAGATACCAATTCTCCAAATTACATATTCTTTATCGAGACTAGTACTTGCTCCCACATGAAAATCTTGCTCCAGTAAGAGCAAGGGTAACATAAATCATAGGATCTAAATATGGAAGAAACCTAATTATTCACCCCCACTCTATTCAAGCTCTGCCACAGAACATTTTTCTCAGAAGGCAAATGCTAAATGTCTCTGTACATAGGCTTGCAGCTGAAAAAAAAAAAAAAATTAACAGTGTCACAAAGAGTTCAGTACAGAAAAAAAAAAATCATCATCAACTCAGTCAAGCTTTCTGTTATGTAGGATATTCTGAGATATTAAAAAAACATATAGGAATATAATATACATGAACTTTCAAAACAGTTAAAAAAACTATCCTTATAAAAACTAATAATTGGCAAAATGTAGCTATATAAATATTTAAGTATATATAAATATATCAATTCATTCAAAAGTTTTACTCCTGAAGAATTCTAGGTAGAATTTATTAACCAAGTCTTCTTTGAAATGCCCTAAGCAAGTGTATACTTATAGAGAACCTTAAGTTGAATTTGAAAAGGATAAACTATAAATCCTAACTTTAAAAAAAAGTACATATTTTAATATTCTGTATGAAATAAAAAAAGGGAAAAATGGAGGGAGACAAATTAGAAGGCTACTGCAATCATTCATGTGAAAAAATAATGAGCACCTAGCTATGAATGTAAGGATAAGCCAGTTCCAGGAGGCACTGAGCATGAGGATTCCTCAAGGCTTAGAAAATGTTCAAGCAGTGTAGGTGGGGACTGAGTCCTGAGGGAAATGATCTCTACTCTGAACAGCCAGCATCAGACAAAAGTAGGAGTTATCTACTTTTGTTATTGTTGTTATCCACAACAACTACTGGGGAATCAAGCACAAGACATCCTTACTGCTGCTGAGTCATACATACTACATTAAAAACGAAGGAGAATGGAAAAGTACTTCCATGGTTCTGGATAAAAGCACTCTAAAATCTAATCCAGAAGCTGTTACATAGTGAAAAAAGTACTGCCACTGAAAAAGAAAAAAAACAATTTTAACTCTAAGAGCTGGGACTGTGTGATCTGTAATTTTCTTTGAAAATGTAGGCTCAGTTTGAACAACCTAAATCTCCATGAACAGAACTTCCTTTTCTTCTCAGATTCTTCCTCAGGAGTGAAACAGATTTGCCAAATACCTAGGGTCCTTACAGAGTAGTTTCAGGGAAATAAGCAAAATAGTCTTTATTTCCTGTAGTTTCTGTTTTCTCTTTGGGGATCATGGTGACCAGTTAGGGAGAGAGAAGCACCCCATTTGCAGTGCTGCCTTCACTGACATGTCTGATGACTGCAGGAAGGTTAGGAAAATCTCTTTCTCCTATAAAAGGTTTTATCTCATTCCAGAATGTGGTGGGAAAAGAGAACATTTTAAAACTCCATGTCTAGAAGTCATATTCAAACCATTAAATTAAACGTAACAGAACTTTAAAATTTTATCCAAAATTCACAAAATTCTCAGAGGGAAAAATATATAAATGACTTGTCCTTTTCTTACCTCTTTCAATTAAAAAATTCAAATTAGTGAGAAAAATCTATATGTCATCCCTTCTGTTCACTGATTCAGAGACCTATAAGATACTTTAAAGTCTGAACTAGATGTCTGCTGACATTCAAAATTCCAACCGGTTCTGAGATTCTACTAGTTTGAGTTTGCCTGAAAAGGGGAAAACTTTTCTGAGAATCCATTTTGAGGGAGGTGACCAGGGCCATATCACCCACTTAGGCTTGATTATTCCTATCCCTGAAAAATGATCCAGGACATGTATTCCATCCATCACGTCATTTCTTCCTCACCTCCAGTTGGAACTTCTGCTGAAGGCCTCTAGAATTCTGCTGCCAGTGGCCCCACCTCACCTACAAGAATAAATAGCAAGCATGGAAGCCCACCTTCTACCATTTGCCTATCAGTGTCTAAAAAACCACACAGCCAGATATTATTCAATATTTAAGGGTAATCCATACAGCACATACATACCCCTTTATTAGTGGGTTACAGTAAAATCTGGGGCCACTGTGTTGCTGTGTTGCTGTGCTAGGTCATACACTGTTTTCCCTAGCATACTAAAGAGGGACTTCAAATCTCTAGTCACTATTTTAAGATCTATTCCTGGCCTGCAAGACTCATAAACTATTCTTTAAGCTACTCTTGGGAGTAATTTGCATAAGCAACTAGTGATCATTAATGGTTGACTGAAAAATTAGGCAATAAATGTAGAGCTTTCTCTTTTAATCACACTACTCACCTCTAGATTCTAGAGTAAAAAAAGAGTTCTTCAAAAGGAACAAACTAAATGAAAACAGACTCACAAATACAGAGGACAATCTGGGCACTGGCATGGGGTAGGGGGTTTGGGGGGCTAGGAGAAAAAGGTGAAGTGATAGAGAAGTACAAATCAGGAGTTACGAAATAGTCACCGGAGAAGTACAAAATTTAGAAGTACAAAATTTTGTAATTATTTAGTAGTTAGAAAATAGTCATGGGGACATAGAGTACAGCATAGGGAATATAGTCAATAGAATTGTAATGGCTACATGTAAAGCCAGATGAGTGATAGAGTAATTGGGGGAGCACTTCATAAACTATATAAATGTCTAACCAATGTAGTGTATACCTGAAACTAATATAAAATATAACTAACTAATTAAATAAATAAATAAGTGCTCATCCCCACAGACCATCTGCTCTGTTATGGAATTCTAAATACTAAGCTATATATTTTGTTCTTCAGCATACAAAAACAGAGTTAAACAATAAGAAAAAAATTAAGTGCCTGAGGTATTTCCCTTCAATGAAGAAAAAAACTGAAGTTAAGTTTGAAACATATCAGATAATATAAAAGGAACCAAAAGTATAACTTTCTGTTCTCAGACATAATAAACATTTATTACGTCCTTACCACATGCAAGGCACTGGGCTAAGCTCATTTTCTATGTAATCTGTTTTAATCCTTATCACTAGCCTACAAAGTAGTTACTAATATTATCCTCATTTTGTAGATGACGAATTTGAAGCTTAAAGAGGTTAAGCAATTTTCTCAGGGTCACAGGGCTAAAAAAACCGGGTGAGTCTTTGTTTTTCATATCTTTTCAAAACTTGAGGAAGTTAGTTTATTCAGTCCTGATAGAAGGCAACGTGAAAAGAAATGAAGGCAACTTGTACTTCTCAAGCATTTTCTAGAAGCCAAGCACTTTACTGGACACTTCACATAACTTTTGATCTACAGAACAGCCCCCAGAGTAGTTGTTTTTACCTTCAATATACAGAAAATATCACTTGGGATTCTGCTTATCCCAAAGCCCTTCACAGCCTCTGTCTTAGATCACCTTGTCCTGACATGAAAGACCCACAGCTCTCAACTCAGTGTGCCTCAAACACTCAACCTCCAAGTCTCTTCAGCCTGACCACATTGTGTCTCCTTAAAATCATAGAGTCTGGAAAGGGGGTGGTTTTTTTCTTCCACTGATTCACATCTTTTTCTCTGGCTCTATAAAGCCTTAATAGTGAGAAAGTTCTCCCCTTCACACTCAGTTGTCTTTTGTTTGCCAAAAGGGAAGAAAAGGATATTTAGAAGATCTCTTTTCAAGAAAATAGCCTAGTTTGTATTGTTATTACTGTGCTCCTTAATCCTACTCTTGAGGGACATGAATATTATCATGGTCTTTTCTTAACAAATTCTAATCATCACCCCCCTCCCTAGCACCCCAAGCAGATGGATGCCTTGAAAGACTAGGATGAATGAATTTTTTCCCAAAAAGGCAAAAGAAAAGTGCACAATTATCCTTAAATATCACCCGCAATGCATAAGTATCAATCTCCTCCCCTAGACGACTAGAATATGGGACTGAACCTTATTCATCTTTGTATTCCTACACCACATCGGATGTTTAATAAATATATACAAAGTGGAGCGTTGTTGAATGTTTTTTGAGCAGGAAATATTACTTAATCCAATGTTTGAATCTGATACCACAGTGCAAATTAGTTTATCAGGAAATGTGATATCTGGGGAGGAGCAGGACAGGACCTAATGAAAAGAATGACAATTACATAGTCACAAGATTCTTAATCATGCATGAGAGTATTAATTTCTTTAGCGATTGCTCAAAATGAATTATTAGCTTCTTGTATGTGGAAAGTAGAAGAGAATGGAGATTCGGCTTCATAATAAATTCTGTTTTGTTGGGAACATGACACATGGAGCATTTACACAGCTCCTACTGCCGATTATCTGTGTCTGAAGAAAGCTTACATAGAACTAACACTAAACAAGCAGTGCTGTCATGTGCAGGAAACCTTATGTCCCTAACCTAATTCAGTGGTGGAAATTTTTCCTCTTTAAAAAGAATGTTAAATCAATAATTTTAAGGTCTTCATGGCACAGGCCAAGTAACAAAATGATAACATGTATCTCATCTTCAAATGGCCAAACAGAAGCTAAAGACAATTTCTAATCTGGTTAATAATAAGTTTATTTAGGTCACACACTCTTATCCACATATATACAAACACACGGAGCACACACACAAAAGGTAAAAAAACTCTCCTTTCCATGAGGAAGTCTTTTACCTTTTTTTCTTTTTTTCCTCTTATTACAGGCCTGAGATCTTTTTATGGCTCCTGACCAAAAACTTTTCCAGGTTGCCACTGAGAGGAAAGATGTTAATTATCTACTTAGCACTTTCTTTTTAGATTCTCAGTAGTAACTACTCTTCAGTGCTCTGCCAAGATAATTCTTAGTCTATTATCAGAGCTCTGTGGTCCTTATGCCAACATTTTGACTCACAGCTGTGAACTGCTCTGTTCAAAATATAAGGGAAGAAGGACAGTACATACATAGTTATGGTGTGCACTACAACTCTCTTTAGTTAAGAATTAGTGCAACATTTAGGGGTGACAAGGGTATCATTTTTCCTGGTCCTATGTGAATTCTCTCTTTCATCTGCAATATTGTTCTCTTTTTAATATGCTACTTACAAAATTGAGGTTCTCATGGTGCTTGAATTAAAAATAACTACTTTTGAAGAGTTTTGACTAAAAAAGATCTGATCCTGTCACGTGTCATTCCCACAAGATGCTGTTAGGGACACCAAGGTCATCAAGACTTTTACTGTTCCCAAGAGAATTTACAATGAAATGGCAACACACACCAACACGCACACACAAATTAGTATTTTAGACTCTGGCTGAGGTGCAAATTTAAACATGTTTCATTTTGGTAAATAAGAAGTCATTTGGTTTCTCACAAGGTTTTATCCTAGAATTCCAATGTAGCAAGTTCCAATAAGAAGCCTAAGAATTTGAGAGGAGAAAGAAGAATCGTAAAATAAACTTAAAGGTGACAATGTGACACAGTAAAAGAGCACAGGACTGGGCGTTGGGGGACATGGTGGGAGTCTAATTGCTACACCCACCCATAGACTAATGCTGGTGAGCGACTGCTCTGACATATTCCCTATGGGAGGAAGTTGAAGTATTGGGCATAATGATTTTCAAGTTACTCTCTGCTTTTAAACTCTATGGTTTTATAGATTCCCCTTTAAAAAAAAAAAAAACACTAATGCATGGATTTATGCTTAGTTCTTTATAAGAGTTGGAAGTTTTAAAATTGCTTGATAATGTTAACAATTTCCTTACAGAACTATAAGAAGTCTTTTTGATTTGAATATAGTTTTTCTCATATCTTATCAAAGTCACCAAGGGCCTTTTAAAAATAAAATAAGAATTACTATAAAGCAATATCCCATCCTACCAAGATTTTTAAAATTATTTTCCAAATGTTATTTTTTAATGACCAAAGCTTTAATTTTTTTGTTTTGTGTTGATGACTGACTGAAAAAATGTAATCTTATTTTTGTGCTTTTTATTTTATGCTGTAAAAATAGTTACCTTGAGTAAAATGCATTTCCCTCGCTTCAATTAAGCTGTATGTGAACAAATCAAAGCTGTACCAAAGAATTTTCAGGGTGTTAGCTAACCAACAGAGCTGACAACAAGGTAATCAGGCTCAGCAGAATTCTAGATTTTTTGTTTTATTTTTACTGTCGGTGATTCATATTCAGAAATCATCATATGTTGGTTTGGTTCACATGAAAAAATATTAGTCACATGTTTGTTTATAGATGTAAAATGTGAACTGAGTATTACTTTCAACAGAAGTATTAATTTCTAATGAGCTAACTAAAGAAAAACCTCATAACAAGATATATTGAGCAAAAGATGGCTTCAGAACCACTTCCTAAGTAGATAACTCTGAGGGATAAAAATTAGAAAAGCATTTAAAACTCATTCTTTAAAAAAAGGTAAAATTTGCCCCCGGGAAAAAATAAAATAACCCAAAAAATTTAAAAAAGCTTTGAGACTACCAATATCTTTATTTGTGAACTATTAGCATTCATTATAATGGGTGAATAAATGAATGATAGACAAATTGACAGACTGATCAATTCACTTAAATTAATCTTTTACTTTTATAAAACATTTCAGATTTTTATTTCCTCACAAAATTCTCAGATACAAAATACTACCATAATTCAAACCCAATAATTTGCAATCAATGTACAAAAGTACTAGGGAGCACAGATACTTTCCTGGCCAGGAAAAAAATGTAAAAAGTATTAAGTAGTACTGGTTCAAAGTTATTCACCCAGGAAATACTGACTGGCTGCCCACTAGGATAAGAGCACCAGGGTATGGATGAAGAGATGAAAAGCTTACAATCTCTGCCTGTAAACAGGTTTTCTATCTACTTAGATAATCTTGCATAGTTATATATATTCATGTATAATTACAAAAAAGAAAGGCAGACAGACATGTAATTTCCAAAATAAAGATATTTAGAAGTACTATGGGATTTTAGAAAGGTAAAGCAATGAGAATGAAGGTGATATGTTATCTAGGTCTTCTTGAATTAGTAGGAATTTCAACAAAAGTTCAATGAACAAGAGGAAGAAAGTCAAGAAGAAGGCACCTGGCCAGGGCTGACACTTAGTTGGTATGCTTCAGTTGGGCTATAGAAATTGTTAAAATATTGAGACACTTCCAGAGCAGGTGGTAACAGGCCTCTGCCCGGACCTTCCCCAGCACTCTCCTGCCATCCCAGCTGCACGGAACCCTCTAACAAGGCCTCCTGCAACTGAGTAAACTGAAAGGTTAAGTCATGGCACAGTAGGGCTCCCTAAGATTCCTTCCAGCTTTTGATCTGTGCCTGTGTTATATGAGATGTTAAATATATATCATCCTTACACTGGGCCTTTTAAGAAAAAATAGCATGTAGTTTGGATTGTCTAACATGCACAGGACTACTGTGAAGTGTTCTTAAAAGCTGTTTACATAGGACTTCACATGCCAGCCAAGAAGTTGATTTCATTTGGGACGCAGTATTATAGGGTTTGTAGGGTGAGAGGGAAGAAGAGGATGAAAATCAGTAGCAGTAAGACTATGTTTTAGGAAAATCAATCTGGCAATAGTGCATAGGACAGATTAGAGAGAAACAGGTATCAAATATAACAGGAGCTATACTCTTTGAGTGCTTAGTGTCTAAAAGATACTCTGGAGTCTTCACAACAACCTTGTGTGGTAAGTACTATTATATTACCCATTTCACAGACCAGAGACAAGCAGAGGCATTAAAAATCTTCTTGTCCAAAGTAATAGGGCTAGCTACAATGTAGCAGGCTAGGGTTTTATCCCAGTTAAGCTCCAGAGCCCATCTCCCTAGGCACAGAGCTGTAGTGTAGTGTCTCTTAAAAGACAAAGCGAAAGACAATAAAGACTTATATTAGGAATTAGAGTTCTAAGAGAAAAATTTAATGGTTTAATAATTAATCACAACATGATGTGTGTATAAAGAAGGAAAAGAAAAATCAAAGATGCCTCCAAGCTTTCATGTCTGAGAAAGCGAAAGGTCCATCAAAAAAAAAAAAAAAAGAAAAAGAAAAAGAAAAGAAAAGAAAATTCAGGTGGAAAACTAACTCAGGAATAACAGGTGATGAGTTCAGTGCCAATAAGACTGTGCCTTCTTTGTCCTAGAGAGGGACTCTAACGCTCAGAATAGAGGATTGAACTCTCTTCTGAAATAATCCACAAGAAGAGTTAACAGAAGCTAGGGAATGCTGGTCAGATAGAAAGCAGAATAACAGCTCAGAGACACTTACATATAAAAATCTAACTATGGGAGGTAAACACAATGTAAATATATATATATGCCTTACTGCTAAAATGTACAGCTGAAACTTACCAGATTTCATTAACCAATGTCGCCATTTAAAAAATAATTAATTAATTAATTAAAATAAATTTAAAAATAAAAATAAATAAATAAGCAAAACTCTAGAGGAGGAGTGAACAAAGTTATCTTAAATCCTGATACACAGGATTGACTGCAAACACATGTTCTGCTGTTTTTCAACTCTTTATCTTATATTTCATGTCAATAAAAGCTTCAACCTAATGATATGAACTTAAAAAATGGATAAAATTGTGCACAGTCAGAGTAAACATCAGGATAAAAAAAAGATGCTTATTGAAAAAAGGAACAGAATGTGCTGAAATACTATCGGTGGTTGTGTGAGGTGTTAGTCCTACAAGAAATTTATTTCACTATCTCAATTATCCATGTTTTATGCAATGTGATTACATATTTGAAATGGCATAACCCAACACTGGTCAACATTAATATAACTAATTGTTCTACTAATAATATAATCAATTGTATTGACTGCATCTGATGTTTCTACTAATTTTGATGCTGGATCAGTAAACACTTGAGTCCAGTAAAATTCATAGCACTTGCTATTAATTCTAAGTATTTTATTGCAAATTGGATCTCCTGTTTCTTTTCAGAAAATAGTAACAACCCTCACATACATATATTTTCTATAGGCAAAATCAAACTCTCATGGGTAATCTGTATAAGTTTTACTCTGGCTCTAGACATTTTCCACTGCCACAGTTAGCCTGCATTCCAAATTTGGGGAAACTTCCCATAGGAAGGGATCCAGACTGTCCAAGCACTCAAAGCTTTAGTGAGAACTTCATTTAAGATAAATAATGGACAGTTCAGTGTTGTCCGAGTTCGTAAGGCCCCCAATTCCCTATGAATGTTGAAATTAACATAGATTTGTGAGCTGCTCTACAAAAATGGGTATAATGAGCTATGTAAATCAAGATTTCTTCAACTCAATTTGTAGCCAGCCAGCTTGTCTGTTCCTAAAGGGGCCAACTGCAGTTAAATGTCAAAATAGAGAAAAGCTGTCTCTGCTTTCTCACCTAACCATCTCTTCAGGCTTCAAACACCCATCTGTTTCCATATTCCATTTGACCTGCTCTCACTTTCTCCCAATGTCCAATGCCTAAAAATCACTTCTTTCTTCTCTATCCTCTGTCAAAGTCAAAGGAAAGCAAGTAGATTAAACTAATATGTACTAAGCTTTGCATGATGGAGTTCTTCCAGGAATATTTTCATTTTTCCATTTTTTTCTCCATTTTTATTTTGTCACTTGTGCATGTGATGACACATATACATAACTTTATGTAGATGCATAAGTATTCTCATGCATCTTCTTCCTTTTCTCCTTCTTTTTCTCTTTTGATTCCTCCCTATGGTCTTCCCATAAACATCCACATTTCCCATGTATATCCATGCCTCTTCTCCAAGCATATATGTTAATAATCAATAGGTTTTTCTCTGTATTCATATAATCTCATACAAAGCTATACTTACCAATGCATTGGCACACATAAACACAAAGACTCACACAATATACTGACAGACATATGACATATACATTTACATATACATTTACACAGGGATTTTTGTCACTGTTTTACAAAAAAAAATGAGGAAAATATTATATATATACTATAATGTATGTATTTGTGTATGTATTTTTATATAAACTTTTTCACTTTCTCATTTAACAGTGCCTTTTGGAAAGCCCCCTAAGTCATCTGGTATAGTCCTAATTTGTTCTTTTTAATAATTATATAATAGCACATGGCATGAATGTATCATAATTTATTCAGTGATTCTCCTCTTATTGATAATTTACTGTATTTCCACTTTTTTTACCACAACAAACAATACTGAAATAAACATCCATTTACTTATGTCTTCATACATACCACTTTTATTTCTCTGGGACAGGATCTTTTGAGTATAGTGCTTGCATGTATATATTTAGTTTTAATAGATACTGCCAGATTGCTTTCCAAAATGGCTGTAATGCTTTATATTTCCACTAGCAATGTATGAAAGTACCCTTTCCCCCACATCCCAGCCAGCAAGAGATGCTATAGCTCTATTCTATTTTCTGCCAGGCTGATGGGTGTGAAGTGATATATCACTTGTTTTCAATTTGCCTTTCCCTGACTGCTAGTAAACTTGAACATCTTTTCATATGCATATTGGCCAAGTGCCTTGAAAAATGAAGTTCATTTTCCTTCCTTTTTTAAGGATACCCTACTAGGACTTTTTAAAGTATACTTAAGAACAAGCTTAACTGGCCCACCCATGTGAGTAAAATGGGGTTCCCTCTAGATATTTAAAACCAAATCTGTCTAGAAATGATACTTAGTGGTGTATGTTATAGAGACATTGAGGAATTTCCTAGTTCCAATCTGAAGTATCTAAGGTGTTTAATTTGGTCAAGGATATGTCTTGTGGGATTGTGGACTGATAAAAAGAGAAAGGCACAGCGACTTAAGCTGATTGGTGGAGTGAGCTGAATAGTCACACTTTTTATATTTAGCACGTGCTATAGTGCACAAGCCCATATGCTTGCTAGTAGGACACATCCCATGTGAAATAAATTATAGCTAAGAGAGCGCTAAAGTATTACAGCAACCTGAAGGTTCATATGAATTCCCATAAGAGCCATAAGAAAAAAATGTCCTCTAATTCAAGGAAAATATACCAAAGACTCCATACGAAGTTCTAAGAGATGTCCACATATATATTCACATAATTAGTTTTCCTGGTTGTGTTCCAATGTTGAATAATTCAGGGAGAAATATACATATAACATTAAAATCATGTCCTTTGATTTTCAATGGTAAGAAAATATTTGTGAGCAGTAGATTGAATTTACACTCAAAAGTGTCTCTTGTCTATTTTTTTCTTTTTTCTTTTGATTCAGGAGTAGGGGTGGATGGAATAAATATGAAAGCCTGGGATTATTTCCTTCTAAGAATTTATTGAATGAAATTTTAAATTTGAAATGTTCTTCTAAAAGAACTGAAAAAGAAAGAAGGACTTCATCAGGTAAGTCATAAAACCTCTAAACATTGTAAAATCAGAGTCATAATGATGCTCCAAATTAGTTTCACCTAGGAGAGGATACTAGCCAAAGCCTTTAAGTGATGTAATATGTAGTGAGTAAGATGAATTATTCATGTAATACTTGAACATACTCTGGGAATTTCTGAAGGACTCTGGGAAAAAAATATGATTTGTCTTTTAGGTGATGAGAAGAATCTGAATCCTGATTTCAAGCAAATAATACAATCTAAGAATGGCTTACATTGATTTCATAACCTTTAGAATCTTTCCCCCTACCCCCCACCTCAGTAACAGCAGAGGAAATATAATCAATTGGGTAAAAACCTATGTTGATTATGTGAGCACTCTTCTGAATTCTCAGAGGTGGGACTTCCATTCCTGATGTATGATAAGCATTCGGCTTGCCTTTGCTAAATACACAATTGCTGCTATTTGTGCATGTGAATTATTTCTCCTATAACAAGGCTGGAATTACATTTGGGAATTTAATTCAAATTAAGTATTAATAATAGGAGCAACATTTTTAATGTCACAAAAAAGAGCCATTGGTATTTAAAGTCTGAGTTGTCACAAAGTAGTCTCCCTCTCTCTGCATACCTTCAGGTTCTAATCCCGTCATTAAATTTTCTGTCAAATTATTTTCTAGGTTGTTATCAATGAAAGAAAAGGAATCCAAGTGAGACTCAATGCTCATTTACTTGAGATTGCTTTAAAATTCTCTATTTTGTTTTTTGTTTTTTAAAGAGAACATACAACAGATGTTTATTTCCTTTTCTTTGGGAACTTGGTGGCACAAATGGGATGCTTTTTTTAAAAGCAGGGGTTTATTCAAGCTGCATTACTTGTACTTCAGTGTTACTTATAAAAAGTTGGCTAGTAAAGAATTAAGAAAATATAAACCCAGGATAAATCTAACTTCAAAATATTACTCAACAAAGTAATGTTCTTTAAACTTTCAGGATTCATGCCTGAGTAAATGGAAGAGTATCAGGAATGTCTCCCTTTGGGATTTCAAAGGGTTAATGGACAGATATTAAGGAGCATACCCCTCAGATTGGGGAAACACTGACAATGAGAGGGTCCCACTCTCTGTTCATACCCACTGACCGCTCGCTGCTTCTTCCTCTTGCCTCTGTGACTGTACTCTAGACCAACCTCTAGAATGCAAAAGGCAGAGCCATCCTGTATGTTATGCTCCACAACTTACTGGAGAGAGAAAGACAAAGCCCTGGAATGAAGCCTTTTCTGGGACCTTGTCATCTGCCAACAAACGAAGCTCCTCAGAGTAAGAGGTAGCAACAGAGCAGTACCTGGATGAACCAGCTGGCTGGAGGCTGACCTAGTCCTACCTCATACATTCCTAGTTGTCGCATGCTGAAGAGTGGACAAATTGCACTCCTCCCACCTGAAAGGGCCTCAAACAGGCAACAAAGCCATCCTTGGAGGCAGGATGAGGGAAGAGGCAGAAAGAGGCCCAAAATGTCTGAGATTGATGGTGCTGAGATTGTGGTGTTCCCGCACCCTCATCCCTGGACCTGTGTTTGTCTCACTTGGTCTTGCTCACCCATGTGATGGGGAGACAACTCTTTCTCACTCTAATTTTGCCTCTGAAGACTCCAGTCTTTTGGCAGAGATCTAGAAACTCTAATAAAATATAAATACCATTAAGAAGAATAACTCAGTATTTGTGCTTCTTAAAGCTTTGTCTTTTCCAGTAAAGGATAAACTCTAAAAGCAGGAACCAAGCCCATTTCTGCTCATGCTCTAAACCCAGTGGCTAATAAAGCATCTGGCACAGAGTAAGCTGCTCAGTAAATGTATTAGATTAACCAGTGGTTCTCAAACTGTAGTGAGGGTCAGAATCACCTGGATGTCATTAAACCACCAATTGCTAAGCCCTATCCTCCATTTCAGAGGCAGTAGATTGGGAGTGGGATCAGAGAATTTGTATTTCTAACAAGTTCCCAGTTATTACTGCTACCACTGGTCCAGAGACCACGTTTTGAGAACTATTGCATTAAGCCACATGCAATGGCCATTTTTGTTGGCCCAAGGTGGCTAAATATTAGCAATTCCATATGACTCAACTTAATATGTTTATTAACTAACATGTATGAATGAAGGAATATAATGCAGGCATTTATATTCTTTCTCGAGCTTACACCCATTCACAGCCAGCAAAAGTGACATGGCAGACTAGAGTCCATGGGCTCGAGAGCCAGAAAGACCTGAATTTAAATTCTCACTTTGACACTTGCTAGGTGTTGAGCCTCAGGTAAATCATGTATCTTCTCGTAGCCTCGGTTTTCTCATCTCTAAAATGGGGGTGATGGACTTGCTATGAGGATTGAATGGGATATGTGAAAAGCACCCACATTGTATCTGGCATGACACAGATACTCAATAAAGAGTAATCATCATCACTATTATTAATTTCACAATTATCGTTATCATCTTCACACCAGGCCACACTCTAGAAATTAGAATGACTCATGTCCATCTGTGTGTTTTCTCTGTGTAAGAAGTAAATCAGACTTGGGAAAGGCTACTTGGGAGTTAGTTCAGAAGAGCAGCAGTTCTTCATGCTGAGGAAGGTGTTCTTGTTGCAGCACATAACCCCTGAGCTAGTTCTAACAGTGTGCTTGTAAAATCTCACATCCCAATCAAATGGTAGCAAAATACAACTGAATTCAACTAAAACTTATAACGAAAAGATCAGAAGACTTAGTGTCCAAAGTCTAAACTGGCCTTAAACGTCTCAGTGTTCAGGACATTTGGAAAAAGTTAGCCTTTCTAGCCTGTTTCCTCATAAGTGAAAGATTAACGGCATCTACTTTTTAGATTTATTAAACAGATGAAATAAATACTGTGTATAAATGCATATAAAATGCAAAGCATTTCACAACTATTATTTAGTTATATAGTATGCAGTGAACAGTCCCAGTTTCGACCAGACTATTCCACTGTCCCTATAAATCCACCCATAGGTATCACACCAATGTGTTGATTTAGAGTTTATAAAATGTGGTCACTGTAGCTGCACAGTCTCTATCTCAGGACCTCAGGCATCCTTCTGCACTACCAAAGAGCCCAAATGCCTCCATTCCACCACAGCCTTTTTGCACAAGCCTGCATGAGATGTTGGTTATTTAATAAAGCCACTCGCTATTCAAAAAGGAAAAGAGGTACAATGAAAATAGGATAATTATGGATAGAAAGAAATGGCAGTGGGTTTCCAAATGTCCTGAACACAGGTGATGGAAAAAAATCATACGAAGAATCATGTGATAAAACAAAGTAAGAGAAGTAAAACCAGTATTCTGCCTAGCTTGAGGAAAAGAGACACGGCATCACAGCTGTCCATTATGGGGAAGGGATGAGTCAGAGAAAGGTAAGAAGGAAAATAATGAAGTGGTATAATAGGCTTTCTTCTTTCCTAACTTGGGCACAGCTAACTGAGACTCATCTCTGTTCTTAAAGGCTAGTGAAATCATGTAGATATAACCATATTAAAAACAGCACGTTCAATAAATTTCAGTGAAGATTGCAAATCTTCTTGGCATGTCAGAGTGACCCTGTGACTGGGGTACTCAAATAAATGAGAGAAAATAGAAAATAACTTGGGTTTGGGGGCTCATTTTCTTTTAGATTTCACAAACATCATTTTGTAGATGCTGTATAGAGTAGCTATCTCTCATTCAATTGATGTTGAGAACAATGGCACCTCCATTATGAGAATTCAGGAAAAGAAGAATAAACAGAGTAACCGAGGAAAGGGGATTAGCAGAAAGAACAAAACTGTCTCCAATCTCCTTCCCCTCATGTGCTCAACTATCATTCCCACAGAAAGTCCCAACTACCCCCTCATACCCCTTGGAAAAATTAGGTGGACAGCTGCCTTCTCGACAGATCAACGTGAAGAAAGAAAATGAAGAAACAAGAAACAAGCATTTGCAAAGCTCAGAGCCTTAAATTTCTGTAGAGCGGGAATTTGTTTCATGGAAACTTGAATCTAAAATTTTACAAACATCAGTGGAAAAACTATCTTCACCCCATCCCACCATATGGAATCTAGTACCAGTCCATGAAAGAGCTGTTAAACTCTGCACAGACCACTTTATAAAAACAGGCCCTTTTATCTGCTGCCAGGGAGCAACAGAAAAAAAATTCTTGCTTGTCTATGGAGATCCTAGGATTATGTTAGGATGGATAATAGAAAGACAAATACTTGCTAAAATACTGTCTGCTATTCCCAGCCATGCCCAAGTGAAGCAGCAGAGAAAAGCCTTAACATACTATGCAATTCAGTTGCAACTCATCACTGCCGCTGTAATTACAGGTGCCTGCCTTCTTCTTCTCAGATGTGTGGATAAAAGCCTTGGGCTGAATGGGTATCTCAGCTGCACGGAAGCCGAAGCGAGTAGTCAATAAACACACAGAACTCTGCATTTGATAGACAGGCTCTTGCAAAATATAGAGCTAACTTATTGTTCAACAGCTCTTCCACATTTAGTTTCAGGATAACAAAAAGAGAAAGGATGTTTTTTGGATGCTTTATGAGTTCAAGGATTGTATTTCATTTAAGCCCCACGAGAATCATAAGTAAAGTGCTATTATCCTTATTTCTTAAATAAGAAAAATGAGACTTGAAGGCTGAGTAACTTGCCTTAGTTTACACACCCTCTAAATGGAGAAATCGACTCTGGAAAACCAAACTTTCTGACCATACCTTTTCCAGATCAGTCTGTAATCGAGCTCTTGGCAATAGTAATTTATTAACAGCAGGTTATTATGCTCATAACTTGTAAACTTCTCCCCAAGGATGAACGTCTCTCCATGGCTGAAGCATGGCAATATTCAAAATAGACTTCTGCACTCCCATCCTTTTGGGGGGAAGTGGAGTGATCAAAATTTAAAATTCCACTGTGGCTGTATCCAAGTGCCAGCGAATCAAACAATACTGAACTGAAAGGCAACCTAAAAGGTTAAGAGCACATCAGTGTAACTAGAGGAGAGATGTTTAGGAGGGTACAGAGTGGCAACACACAGAACCTCTGTCTTATTAAAATGAGGTTAAAAATATTTGTAGTGAGGTTATACAGATTCTATTAAAGGATGAGAACTATCTACCAGCCACGTGGAAATTCATCTTCTTACACAGTGTAAATCACTCTCACACTTTTTGCTGCACTAACATTGAAACCACTTTCTTCTCTCTGAGCTGGCCAATAGGTACCTCTTTTCAGTGATGTAGCCTCCTTTCAAATATAGAACCCAAAATAATCACTTCCAATTTCCCACTCAGTAGATCACAGCATTAGTCTGCCTCCAAGGCTCCAGGCACACATTTTTATACAATTTCACTAGGGATTTACGAAGGCTTAATGTGCCCAGCTTTTAAAAATATGATCTCAAATAAATGGAACAAATAAATCTATTTAAGAGTATGCCCTTTAAAGAAAACTACCCAACAACAAACCCTGAGGAATTACCCACCTCAAAATGTTAATTGTTATGTGGAAGAGGCTTTTGAAGTTCAATTTAATTTCCTGAAAGCCCCAAACAACTCTATTTTCCTACAGAAAATAAGCATCAGAGATGATAATGTGATTAGCTGGTAAAACACCTGGAATTTGCTTAGTAAATCAGAAAGCAAAGAGAGGACTACTGGGAAACTGCTGCTGCTCCTCCCTGCCCTAACCTCATCACAAGCACTGAAGGGCCATCCTCATCCACAGAAGCAAGCAGGGAGGGCTGGGCCTACAACTAAATGAAAATGCTATGCTATTTTTATGTCACTTATCTAAAGGTCTACTGGGTTCCGGTTGATTCTCTGGCCCCTCGTGTTCCTAAAGAGCAGCTACTGCCCTGAAAGACCTCAGAGGACTTCTGTGGGGTCCAACTACCCTTTTGAGAATAGTACAAGGTTTAGAAGCATCTGATCCAAAGGAGCCTGAACCAATTATAGAAATCCAGTACTCCGTGTGGCAAAATTAATTAAATGATTGACAAGTACTTTGTTAGGCAAAATTAAATGATTGATTGATGGACTGATTATGTTAACACTTATTAGGTACTTATGTACCAGGCACTTCACTAAGCACTACATATGTGTTATCTCTTTAAATCCCAAGAATAACTAGGGTGGATAATATCATTCCCATTTTACAGGTGAGGAAACAAAAACTTGGGAAGATTCAGCAGCATGTCTCCATCATATAGCTCAAATGCAGCAGACCCAGGTGCAAACTCAGGGTATGTCTGAATCCAAAACCCAAGCTCATGACTCTATAATAGAAGAACTGGTTAATAAATGAAAAACATCTATGTAAGGAAAAGTCAGACACTGTTAAATACTGTTACACAAAGATACTTGATTACAGGAAAATGTTCATAGTAAAGCATTAAGAGAAATAAGTAACAAAACATGTACAGTAAGATTCGATGATAAATCTCAAAATGTCACTTATGGTGAGGTAATGGATATTTATTTTCTTTAAAATTTTCTATATATTTCCATTTTCTATAATAAAATTGTATTGCTCTTACAATACCAAAATATTTTTGTTTTGTCCTAATTTTGAAAAGCTAGTAAATAAAAACAAAATGATAACTGGTTTTGCTGAATAGCATAACTATGAGAAGCTTTTTTTTCACTTCTACACTTCTCCATATTTTCCAAATGGGCTACAAAGCATTACTTTATGACCACAAAAATAAGGTAAAAACTCTAAAAAGTCTCTTTCTACAATGTCTGATTGGATGCCTGTGGTAGAGACTTCAATATTCATTCTCCATGTCATCTATGGGAATAGACCCAGAAATTTTTAGCTGGGCACAACATTTCCTGCAATAGGGCTTCAGCTTCCAGCCTCCTGTGCTCCCATAAGTATCTAAGTTTCTAAGATAGGATGTCACGTGACTAAGTTTCTACCAATAGGATGTCAGGCAAAATGATGTGTGCAACATCCAAGAACTGTCCATCTGCTGTTGGGAAGGTGCAAGAGATCACTAGAGCTCCATTTTAGAACACAAAAAAGGCCACCAGATGCCAGATATAGATGCCAGAATAGAGAACTGGAAGCAGCACAGACCTGTGAAGGCTGCAGACCTACCATACCATCCCTGAACTGCCAAAATCTAGACTTGTATATGAGAGAGAAGTGAACATCTGTCTTCTTTTGGGGGAGGAAGGGGGCGGGCAGGGAAGGGATGTTTCTGTGATGTCACTGAATCTACATCCTAATACATACTTAAACAAACACTTACAATAATTTAGATGTACCCTCTCTCTCCCTGCTCTCATCTCCATGTATACATACATTTTGATAAATTATATCTAACTAAATGAGAATTTCCTAAGAGTCAATAAGGAAGATATTGAAATAAAATATTGAAAAAGAACCAACAGTATAGAATTGAAAAATATACATCTTGCTTCCTCAGAAAAAAAATAAGAATATCATCAGGAACCGCCATATAATATATTTTAAAAACAATCAACCACGTTTCAGGGAAATTTTCATATTTATTGAAGCTTTCATTTTATCTTGCTTTCCAATTATTGTATTATGTCAATAATCAAAGAACTGGATCAGATACCAATGCTGAATAAACATTTAGTTAATTGAATGGCAATATAAATAAAAAATGGAATCAAAATTCAAAGAGTTGATAGGAAACTTTCAGCATCTTCCTTACAACAATAATTTAAAGCTTACTTTATTTTCTAGTAAACAAATTTAGCTCTATCCCTCTTTCTTGATAAATACACCAAAAGAGAGAGGTAGAGAAGTTACATATACTAAATATAACTTTTGCTTATTAATACATAGCTATTTTTTGTATTCAAGTTTAGTGGCCTTATACACAGTACAGAAGAACAATAAACAATTTTGAGGGTTAATATTCTCTCCACAGTTCACTTACAAAATATGATACTTTGAAATCTTAGCTAAGAATCTGTTCTTGTTTATATTAAAAATGCTGATGTAGTCTGGCTACCCGTTAGTAAATAACAGATGTATAAAATTCAAAGTGATTTGAGAAATTCACTTCCATTAGCTTTTACTTGTGGCTATCAAGTTTAGTAAAGTCAGAGACTCCTACTTAAAACCAATAAATGAGTAACCTTGAATAAGTGTAAATTTATTAATTTTTATTCTCTACTGTGAACATTTTTTTATATCCTACATATATTTCAACTTATCCTACACAAATAGAAAGGTTATAGGCATAGTGTTTCTAGAACTAAAATTGGATTAATATATATGAATAAAACTTACTGTGAAATTCATGCCATATAACATATTTTGTTCATATTTGTCTTCCAGAAGACTGCACACCATGATAAACTGTTTTGAAATTACATATATGCATGCTCTCAGTTGATATATCCCCTCTGAACTATTTTAATTAAAAAAAAACTGACAATATTTAACCAAATATTGGTAAACATAGTTGAGTCCAAATAAGAAAACTTCTGAGGCCTCTTCAATAAATGATACTGGGCAACCTGGAAAGCCACATGCATAAGAATGAAACTAGACTGTTGTCTATCACCATACACCAAAATTAACTCAAAATGGATCAAAGACCTGAATATAAGACCTGAAACAATAAATTGCATAGAAGAAAACATAGATACTAAACTCATTAACCTTGGACTTAGAGAGGATCTTATGAATTTGACCTCAAAGGAAAGAGAAGCAAAAGCAAAAATAAATAAATGGGGCTACATTAAACTAAAAAACTTCTGCAAGGCAAAAGAAACCATTAAGATGGCAAAGAGGCAACCATCCGAATGAGAGAATATATTTACAAACAATGCCTCTGATATGAGCCTAATATTCAAAATATATAAAGAACTCATACAACTCGACAACAAAAGACAAACGATCCAGTTAAAAAACGGGCAGAAGATCTGAACAGACACTTCTCCCGAGAATATATACATATGGCCAACAGACATATGAAAAGATGCTTGACTTCACTAGCCATTAGGAAAATGCAAATCAAAACCACAATGAGCTACTGCCTCACACCTGTTAGAATGGATGACAGAATGGACAAATAATAACAAATGTTGGAGAAGATGTGGGGAAAAAGGAACCCTCATACACAGCTGATAGGAATGCAATTTGGTACAGCCACTATGGAAAACAGTACAGAGGTTTCTCAAAACACTAAGAATTAAATTACCATATGACCCAGCAATCCCTCTTCCGGGTATTTACTCAAAAAAAACTGAAAACATTTATCCTCAAAGATATGTGCACCCCCATGTTCATAGCAGCATTATTCACGGAGGCCAAGACATGGAAGCAACCAAAGTGTCCTATGACAGATGATTGGACAAAGAAGATATGATGCATATATACAATGGAATATTACTCAGCCATAAGAAAAGGTGAAATACTGCCATTTGCAACAATAAAGGCTAAGCGAAATAAGTCAGACAGAAAAGTTGAAAACCACATGATACCACTCAAATGTGGGATATAAAACTGAAAGCAAGAAACAAACATGACAAAAACAGAGACTTATGGACACAGACAGTGGATTAGTGGTTACCAGAAGGAGGGTGGAGTGGGGAGACAGATGGGGTAAAAAAGGTCAACTATTTGGTGACGGAAGGAAATTTAATTCTGGGTGGTGAACACACAATGCAATATATACATGATATATTGTGGAAAGATACACATGAAACTTATTTGATTTTGTTAATGTCACCCTAATAATTTTTAATAAAAATTAAAAAATATTTAAAAACTTCTGAGGAATAGTAAAGTTAACTCAATTAGTTTATTCAATATTTCTCTTAAAATTATCATTAGCTTATGGTTATGCTTTTAATACATTGGAATCTCTAACCAATCTATAATTGTGCTACTTTTAAATTGTACCATCAATAAAGTGTTTCCTATACATAATTGTGTATAAAATCTCCTAGGTTTAAGTTAAATTATAGAGATATACTTAATAAACTGATGTTTTACTCAGTAGGCAATAAATATTGAAAATAGTTACTAATAATTTGGACAAATAAAGATATAATCAGTTTTAATACTAAAGCAGTATATGTAACTATTAACAATGTCCACCTGAAACAAATGCATAAGAACATTCTGGTTTCATTCCAAAGGTAGTGTCTGGATTTCAACTCTTGACACCATGACCTAACAAAAACCCAGAGAGAATAATCAGAGTAATGGGGGTAGGCTGGGGGATGGTCATGGTATTGTCCCAGAAGTTTCTAATGAACACCACCTAGGCTGGACTCTACTTTTAGTCTAGATTCTGGGCCATTTACATATATTTAAAGCAACTGAGTTGAGAGATCTTCTCAATTAGAGCAGATATCTGCTGGAATTTGTTTCTGATAGATTTTGGGAAAATAAAATTTCAAAATGATCTATTAGGGGCTCCTTTAGTCAGAGGTTGAGAAGGAAAGATCCCACAACTATATATCATCTTAGACATTATTTGTAAAATAACACCTGTTTAAGATCTCTATGGGCCATGAGGCTGGTTGTGTAAGTATGAATATTCTAAATGCTTAGGTTTTAAAGAATCAGTCAGCCCTTCAAGTGATATGCTGAAAGCCCAACACTGTGTGTGTTCTGTGAGGAATGATAAAATATCAAAGCCACAATCCTTATCTCAAAATTCATCCATTGTTTTACATTGCCTAGTGGTGAATATCAATTGCCAATCCAGAAAGCTAATGCACATGTTCATTATAAACAGAGGAACTGTAAAGATTTGAGGTCAAAAACTTGTTAGGATTATTAAGCTCAGTGATTGAGTCTCGACCTGCCTGGGAGCTGTGTTGTTTCTTTTAAGTACATTACTTAGGAGTTTTCTTAAAAAGTTGTGAAACTATGCCATTGTAAAAAATAAAGTATTTTAAAGCATAGAATCTCCAGGTTTGGGGACCAGGAATTTAAATTATTTAAACTCCTTACATTCCAATGTGAAACAAGGTTTGGGAATCATTGATCTAATCAAATTTTCTTGCCAATGCTTGAATTTATCCAACAGAATCCCTATCTAAAATATACCTTTTAGAGAAGGCAAAATTTGAACTAGATTTTAAAGGATAGTTGATGTATGAGGCAACAAAATGAAGAGAAATGCATCTTAGAGGACAAGCTGAGGATGAGAAGTTGGAACATCACCCCCGGTTTCCAGGAAGGTTTTCTGAGGAATCAACTCAGAATTCTGAGGAAAAATGACTGAATGGAATACTACTCTGACCTTCATCCACTGGAAGCAGGAACTCTGCTATATCTTCACATACTCCAACATCATTTCTACAACAATGCAGAACTGCTTCCAGAAAAACAATAACCAGACTTGAGACAGGAAAGTATTTTTAACTTGCACTTAGTCCTTTTTTCCTTTAGATTATTATAAAACACTTAAGACTGCCTCTCCTTCATCCCACTCCTGACAGTTGGGAATCACTGACTCAAAATCTCACTATCCTCAACATGGAGGAAATTGTCCTAATAAACATCATATTCCAAAGTTTTGAAAACTTAAAAAAAAAAATCCATCTATAAAAGAGTATTATAAGTTGAATACAATTTTCAAATGGTCTCCTAGGTTCTCTAACGTGGCACCACTGTTGACATGGGTGGGCGTCTTCATCTCTCCCTACTCACCTCTATGCTGATATCTCCAACACTGAATTAATTTTTTTTTTTTTTTTTTTTTTTTTTTTTTTTTGCAGGGGGGAAGAGTTAAAGGTAAGTTAGAGGAACCTTAGAGAAGAATCATGAGCTTAGTGGCATAGGAGTGACACCAAAATCTGTTGTGAATAATAAGTCCCAGAAGGCCTACTTAAGAAAGCTTCTTGATAAAGATGCTGATTTAACCATAGAAAAATCCAAGTCCCTCTTGTCTACCCCCAAACAACTTTAGCAAATATGAATGTTTGTGAAACTTTCCCAGATCAACACAAATGGATCACATAGTCACCTGTGTGTCTACCAAACTTGAATAATAGCTAAAAGTTCATTATAAGCAGATGGATGAAGAGTGAAGCATATGTGAAATCAGGCACACCTTTTCCGAAAATGTTTGTGAACATAAATTAGAAAACTATGCAGTTGTGAAAAGGTGAAAAATCTTAACCACAAGACTTAGCATGATTTCTTTGCTCATTATTTTTGCTTTTAGTTGTGGCGTTTCCTATTTATATTCTAGATATCTTATAATGCCAATTAAATTCCTGATGTTTAAACTATGGACTCGTTCTTCTATAAAACTACCAATTCAGAAGAAAATCTGTTTTATTAGTCAATAAGTCCTTTTCAACATGTTTACAATTGCTTCAGGGGCATTCCAAGGAAGACTACTCAAGAATAATTTTTAAAAGGAAATTTAAAAAATGTTTATGCACAGTTTAAGAAATTGAATGAAATGTACGTGAGTGATAACAAATTTTACTTTGCTCCACACATACACACACACAGTAAATAAACAATTACACTGCCCATCTCAAAAGTTCTTTTCTGCCAATAATCCCAGAGTTCTATACATTTTCCTATTAATCCCAACATTATCCTTGGGAGTTAAATAGACAGCAATTAATACCCATTCTACAGAAATGGAAGTCAAGTCTCAGTGAGATTTAATTATTTTCCTTAATTTATAGCTACTAGATGACAATGTCAGGAGTAAAATGCATGACTCAA
>NW_011888839.1:5292559-5318397 GCF_000151845.1 Pteropus vampyrus
ATAGCATCATTCACTGAAAAACATCACTAGACTGGTGGCCAGGATATTCATGTTTTGGTCCAAAATCTGACACTAACTAGCAGTGACCAGAAAAAGTTATTTAACTGCTTTTGGCTAACTCAGGATACTAGATTCGATGATCTCTAAAGCCCCATTTGTCTCAGATATTATAGGATTCTATAGTCAGAGTTTTCTTTCATCTAGAGAGAGTTTTTATTTCATTTCTTCTGGCCAAGGAGGGGCCTGAATGCATTGAAGGCTATGATAATATGTACAGAATACAGAAGCTTCAGTTGATAAAAAGAAGGGCAGAATTAAAAAGACAACACAAAATAGACCAAACACTAAAGCAGAACATTTTGTTAATTTTCGCTTTGCTTGTTGGATTTTAATTGAGCAACATTCCCATTGTGAAAGGTGAAAGACTCAGAGTGAGACTGAGCTGGAGACAGATGTGGGAATTAGAGGCACCTTCCAAATACTTGCTTTAAGTTCAATGATAGAAAAGTAGCTTGATGATTTATAAGGTGAAAAGCATTTAAAGATCCTTTTGATTGGGAGGAGATATGTCAATGTTAGAATATCATTGACATCTTATTAAGATAATCATTTATGTCCAAAGATTTGGACTAATACAAGCCAAATGATCAATTTACAAAGCATCGAGATGTCTGGCAGTAAATCTGGAAAAGACTGTGTATATCAAATGGCATTTGACTTCTCTCTTTTTCTCAGCCTCTCCTTCACTTCAGTGTTAATCATTCGGCACTCCCTTAGGCACCTAGTATTCTTTTTTGTATCTGAGCATCTCCGTTACAGACAGAATCGATTGATCTAATAAACTCATCCTAACTTTACAGTCTAGGGACTATGTGCTCTCCCTTCCACAACATACTTGCCTTAAAACGAGGCCACGGGAGAGGGCAAATCCTTAACCATAAAGAAAGACAGAATTACATGTATCATTGGGGAAAATATCTGAAAGCTACAACCTCCTCAGATCCTTTCAGATCTTCACACATAGCTCTGCTATCTAGTGACCTGGCTCTCTACTAAATCCAGAAAAGAATGTTTAGTTTTTAGCTAAGGAAATTAAGGATTTAAATCAATCTGTAGGCAAGTGCCATATTTGAATGCTGCTATAAATGGAGAAGAGTCTCAAAGCCTAAATATAAAATGAAAAATAAAAAACCTTACAGCAAGATTTTGAAAGTCTTCTCTAACTTCCCACTCACATTAGTTTTATCAGATTAGCTAATTTTTTCCCTTTGAAAATACAGCAATATAAAATGTTTGGCCCTAAAGGTATGAGACAAGAGACAAATAACCCTTACTTATTTGGGGATCAATGAGGAGAAAAGCACGTGTATCTTAGAGAACCTATAGAATGTGGGGCAGGGCCAGAGGGTTAAAACTAGTAACTTCGGGACCACATCCCATCTAACTGAGTGCTTTTGGTTTGGTCAACTCAGAATTTTTTAAATAATTTTAAAAACTATGTATGACTAAAATTTAGGAGATTTTTATATGGAAATGTGGGTTCCAGCTTTTTCTGGAATAGTCAAAGGAACTGACAACTATGAGTAGACAATTTCACAAGACAAAAAACAGTTAGGGGGAACAGTTTTATGAAAGACTGAGGCTTGACTTTCACCTTGGCACTAACTCTCCTTTAGTGTCCCCAATATAGCAAGGAACTGCCCCTTTTTTCTGGGAGCAGAAGGAACCTGAATGTATTAAAGTATGGTAACCTGGATGCAAAGTTTTAGTTAAAAAAAAAAAAAGGAAGGACAGGATTAAAAGACAACATAAAACAGACCAAATACCTATGACTCTTGAAACTGTAGAAGATCATTTCTATATTATCTCTGCAGTTTCTGTACTAAAGACAAGCTGTGTTTATAAGAAAAAAAAATACCCATAATGACACTTTAAAAGTCAAATATGTTATTTTTAGTTATAGAAAAGGATTTGCTATCAGCACTTACCCTCAACACTCTATCTACTCTTAAA
Source organism: Pteropus vampyrus (assembly GCF_000151845.1). Classification (NCBI taxonomy): domain Eukaryota; kingdom Metazoa; phylum Chordata; class Mammalia; order Chiroptera; family Pteropodidae; genus Pteropus; species Pteropus vampyrus. The sequence continues at coordinate 5,294,573 of NW_011888839.1, forward strand.
GAACTTTAAATGTCTTTTGTTTTTGAAATAAAACAGACATATAAACTCTTAAAATTGTTTGCTTATTGAAACTTGGTCCTAAACCTAGGTTCACAGTATATGATAAAGGTCTAAAGAAAGCTTATTAAACCTACATTAAATCTTGATAATGTATTAACAAGTCTTTTAAAGTGATAATTTTAATTCTCCAATCTTTGACCATAGTGCTAATCTGCCTTGCCTTTTCGATTAAACTTGTTAAGGGCATTCTATTTAGTCAGTACCCGGAATGGGCCATTAAAATTCTTGTTCAGTAAGAGTTGTGTTCAGTGCTCTGTTGTTTAAAATTCCATTAAATCCAAATGGTCTTTATCGCCCTATGACCACCGTGACTTCAATCAGCCAATTTAATTACCTTACAAAATTGTCAGCAGAAGCAGCAAAGAAAAACAGGAAGCCCTATGACGTTATCAGATTGAAATCTTCCCCTTTGGTGTTTAATCCAGACCAGTCAATGATAATGATGTGCGACTACTTCCTTCTCTTTCAGAAGCTTTTGACCTTACCTTTCATGCTAAGATTTAGGGTTTAAGATTCATTTGAAGCACATCTAGTACCTTGAAAAATGGACTACAAATTGAAGGCCTGTAGGAGAGAAAGCTTCACCACTCAAATGCAAAACAATAAACAATTCCATTTCAATACATCAGACCATCCTACTGAGAAAAATCTAGGCTCTCCCACAAATCTCAAGTATTATGGATGCAGTAGATTAATTTCAGTATAGCACAGTTGAAAGACAGTGAACTCCATTCTATTAAGTGTGTAAAAATGGACATTGACATTTCCTAAGAAATAAATGTATTTGGAGCTACAATAATATAGTAAAATCCTAAGAACAGGAGAAAATTAATTCTTCTCACCTGAATTTCTACCACAAAAGAACAAAACATTTTCTCCATAAGAAATTTTGTTAATCAAAAGAAAATCAAAGATTATGTCATCATCACCACACACCACACTTTATTTAATGGTGAATAGACTTGAAAAGGCTCTGATAATCATTGACATATCACATGTTTGGTCCATGGCATGTTCCTCCTTTGTGTGGGAGTAATTCACATTAACTTTTTCGTAATGAGTAAATGTTGAAACAGTGTCATTTGAGAATTCAAGAAATGAACACACTGCAATGATCACTTGAATTAAACTAAAAAGCAAAAAGCATCTGTGAAGAAATTTCTACTGACATATAAATCCATGTTCACTGCTGAAAGACAACCTCACAAAGGCAGAAAATGTGTTGAGTTCCATGTGTCTGGGTGCAGAAGGGGAGCTATTTCTAGAGGACGAGAAGATCATTTTTCAAAGTCGTTTTCTGAAATGAGTGTGCCTCTGTTGATGGATCACATCAGAGTTATTCTGTGAAGCTTTAAGAATAAGTGAGAACTTATGTGAAAAATAGATTTTTTTTTTTTTTTTTTTTTTTTTTCCGTGTGTTGGCGATTCTTGGAAAGACTTCTCTCCCCTGCTTTCCAGAGCTCAGCTGAGCAGATGTTCGGGCTTTATCTGTTTCAAACAGTAGCCGCTATTACTCCCCCATCCCAGCCTCCCAAGAGCCAGTTTTCCTGATTCCAGATGTAAGGCCACTCCTTCCTCCCGCCCACCTCACTTCTCAAAGGAAGAAAAATCTTTTCAAAGAACTTGTTGAGAGTGGCGGCTTCTAAGCTCTACCGATTCACCCGCACTCCTCGTCGTTGTAGTACATCTGCTACTAATTATTATATCTGGGAGCACATGGGACGTCCAGTAAATAGGGGGATTTCCATAGGAACCCTTTCCATTCCCTCTCAGACTGTAGGTTTTATTATTTGGGCTGTCCCTGAGCTGGTTTCCTTTACCTTCAGCATGTGCACAGCAAGGTGGCTACGTATGCGTTGTGCAACAGACCTGTGGTCAGTGCTTGGTGCCAAGGAGATCTCAGCGGGGACAGGGTGGGGAGGGGAGGCTTGCCGGGGAAATCTTTTAATAAAGGCTTTTACTAGCATGCTTAATAGAAAAGCTAGGTCGAAATATCTGAAGGGAAGAAGTGGCCTACCACATGCTCAGATCCTCGGAAAGAACTATCTTGGAGAAGCTGCCCAGGAGTTTGGGAGAAAGTTTGTGTTGCTGTGTTCGCTCCTGGCGTTCTAAATGCTAATTCCGACAAGAACTTGAAAAACTTTACATCGAAGATGAGAAACAAGTGGTGGCTTAAGGACTGATTCCTTGAAGATGCCAAAGCCCCCAGACTCCGAGAAGGATTGCTAGCCCGGCCCTGAGTCCCGTCTGGAGCCGGCTTCTACTCCCCAAGCTTTCCCAGGACCAGTGGTCGAGTAGACCCGGAAAAGAAGGGCGACTAAAGAAACAAAAGAAATGTTCAAGTACTGCTGAGCCACAGTTCAGTCGGGAGGCCGTGGAATTGGGGCCACGCCCCCGGAGTATGGAAGGATGCCGCCTGCGCCCTCTCTAGCGGCTGCAAGGCCAGGACTCAGCTGCGGAGAAACAAAGGTGCCTCATTTACATAGCGCCCGCACTAAAGCCCTAAAGCCGGAGCTCTGGAGAGAGGCCCAACTAGGGGCGACCCTGTTTCTGCGCTTGAAAAAGCAGGCCGAACGTCTGACCTGATCCGCAGCGGGGGAACTAACTGTCCAAGATTTACCTTATTCCCTGACAGCTTGCCCGCTGACTGGTCGCCGTTGAGAAGTCAAGCTGGATGAAGGCGGGGAAATGTCTACGACCCAAAGCAACGCGCTCGCTCGCCCCCTAACAAGGAGAGGAGCTGACTCTGGGCTGACCCTCAGGTCATCAACTCGCCAAAGAGTTAGTAGGTATTAACTCATCAGTCCTGCAAGCTGAGAGGCGCGTAGCCCCAGCACCCCTGTTGGTGCGGACCTCGCTGCCCTCTTCTGCCCCTAGGCTGCCTTAAAGCCCGGGAAAGCGCCTGGGGGTTGGTGCTGGGGAGACATTCTCTGGGAGATGTTTGCCAAGCAGCAGCTGAGGAGCAAGCTGGGGAATGCACCCCGGCACGAGGGCCAGACGGGTGGGACAAGGAAGGGAGTTGCGCTCGGGAATAGGCGTTTCTGGGCATGACTGCAGGAAGTTTTCTTGGGCACCAAAAAGGAGTCATTGTGCCAAATGTCGGACTTGCTTCGCAAGAGAGCACAGTTGTCTGCGCGTGTGTGTGCGCGCGCGCGCGCGTGAGTGTGTGTGTGTGTGTGTGTGTGTGTGTGAGAGAGAGAGAGAGAGAGAGAGAGAGAGAGAGAGAGAGAGAGAGAGGCTGCGCACCTAGAAGACGGGAGTAGGTGGCAAGGGACTCGGCAAGGGTCATATCCTGCGGGGGGCTGCTTCCTGATCCAAAAACGGTGACAGGGGACTTAGGGAGTGAGAGCAGGGGTAAGGACAGCATAGAGCCCATGAGAGTGATTTCTACCACCTACAGGAAGAGGGGCTGGGGCAAGCGCCTCCAGGGCTCCACGGTTGCTATAGTGCCGCCGTGGCGGCGCCAGGCGCCTGGCAGCTGCTAGCCACGCCTAGTTCCCTGGGGGAGGGGGGGTGGAAGAATGGGCTGGACGTCACCTCCTCAGCATATGTAGTGGGTCTCACCCACACACGGCTGGCCACCCAGAGGCAGCTGCTCCACCAACAACTCCAACCCCTTACCTTTCAAGACATGGGGCCAGGCATGAGGCTCTGATTCACCCTTTCAGTCTAAGAAAAAATAACCTTTCTCAAAAGTGGCTTATAAGCTCTCAGCCAACCATACACTCCACCCAAAACATGTTTTCCCCAGAAGAAAATAAAACTCACATTATTACATCAAAATATCCCCAACAGGGATATGTCCCAATGATTACAATGTACACAGTCCTTCCTCACAACTCATGACAGAAATCAGAGAAAATGGACCTCCATGTGGAAGATGTTTGAAGTTAACAGAAAAAAAAATAACGTTATTTAGAAACTGGGCCGTTGGTTTAGGGTATCAAGGCATCAAGAGAGAAATTCTTTACCTACTCTCCTATTTCTTAAGGAGATTCTTAGTGAGCCTTGGTCTAAGAAAATGTATTTTTGTGTGTGTCAGCTCTTTTGGAAAGCTGCTACACACTCTACTACAATCGCCAAGATTTTTAATATGAAGATATGAAATGATCAGCGAATGTAACAATCTAATGATTCAGCAAATATTGTGCTGCAAGACCAGAGCAGCAATAATTAAATCTTTAGAGTATTGGTTGCAGTTTTTCAGCTCTCAGGCTTCCTTTTCTCCCACCCAGTCTGCAAACACATTAAGACACACTCATTCACAAATATACTTCAGAAGATACCTCATTATTCCAAATAGGAAGGTTGCACTACTCAAAATACTGGGCAAAACTACCATACTGTGGCACTTACCACGATTGAAGCAGTACAGCTGAATACACACATTTCCAGTGATATAGAGACCTGTTTAATCTGATCCAAAGAAATAAGCATTCCTGTGGACGCCTGTTGCTAAGAGCAACGTGCTTAAGTACCATCTAAAGGCATGAAGAAAGCAGGAAAACTACAATAGGAATCCAGTTATAACCCATTGTCTTTTTTGTCATTACAAGCTTTCTGGACTCCATGTGTTTCTGTGTTAGGTGAGAGAAAGGGAAGGTAGAGTCCCTTTTCTTAATATGTGAAAAGCATTCCTAACCCTGGTTCCACAAAACCTGAGAAAGATGAAAAATTTTATCATTCTAGAAAAAGCACATTTTCTAGAAAAGGAAAGGAAAGGAAAAGGAAAGAGAAGCTGTTGACATAATAGGAAATGCAGGCAATTACTCTTCAATTTAAATTTGACGGAGTGACTTAATGTATCTGCTTTTATCTCAAAGACACATACTCAGGATTATACAGTTTCCTGCACTCTTTGGTCTAAATCCACTTGAACTGTCAAAGGAGGAGCCCACAGTGGAAGCATTTACCAGCTTGGCATTCTTCTCTCTCACTCTTATCTACTTAAGGGAACTTTCCCTGACTAGTTCTGCTCCTACTAAAACTCCGTTGGCCATCAAGAGAGACTGAGCATTGCCCACGCTTCATTTCCTCCAAGAAAACCTTTGGACCAGAGTTTCCACTAGAGTCCCACGTTTAGATTTTCCTTCTGGTTCTAAAGAAACCCTGATTCTTTAGGAAAGCAATAGGTTCCCCTAATATATTGTTATCATGCCACAGTGAAATAAAGATGCAGACTTGGACTCTCATACACAACCACCCTCCTCTTCAATCAAGGCTGTTAATCATTCATTAGTCTTAGACAGGCAACGAAAAAGCTGTGAGAGGAGGACTCACAAGTTTAAAACAAATAAAAACCCTTTCTTAGGACGCTACTTCACTTCAACTAAGCAGCAGCCTCCCCTTGCTTAAGTAGAGCCTTCACCCTTACAACAATATTGTTAAAAGCTCTCGTCTCTGTATAGCACCAGGAACCAGAAAAGCGGTGAAATTAACTGAAAAGTGTAATGACAAAATAAATCAAAGGGTTAGCGCCTTTCACTTGCGGACCTTTCCGGGTCCCAGGCGGAAGCGCGCGGACGTCAACTCGCCAAAGAGTTAGTAGGTATTAACTCATCCGCCCTGCAAGCTGAGAGGCGCGTAGCCCCAGCGCCCTTGTTGGTGCGGACCTCGCTGCCCGCCAAGGCCGGAAGGCTCCCGGGGAGACCGGCACCAAGGCGGTGCAGTTCCCTCAGCGTCACTAGCAGCTATATGGCAGGCTACTATGGGGAGGTAATGCAGCGACCACTGGCACTCATTTCATCCTCCTGCGGCTAAAAATTTTTTTTTTTTAAAGGAAATAAAAGGTACAAGGGGGTTCTTTAAAACCCTAGGAGGCGACGTAGCAGAGAACAGGTCAGGATGCATTGAACCCCACCCGCAGGACAGAGCGAGCCCGCCTGTTTACATCGGCTAACTGGGAGCCAGATACCAGGCGATGGAGAGAGATGGGGAATCTTACCAAATCTTAATACATGTGTGGTTCCTTGAGAATATCCAATCCACAGTAAGCAGAGCAGGAGTTTAATGGTGCGTCTGAAGACTGGATTACTTAGAATCAGGGAAATAATCTTCATGGTGTTTCTGTGTCCACAAGCGCGGCACCCACTTCCCGGATCTAGCGTTAGGCTCCCGGTTCGGGTAGGAATGAGGATGTGTGGAGTGGTGGCCGCAGGCACGATCACGGCATGGTCACAGAGAGAGGAAGGAGTCTCCGCTTCTCAAACCCATTAGCAATCGCTGCATGTTCTTCGCTCACTGCGCCAAGGAGCAACCTTCCACTGCAAGGGATGGTGGGACATCCATGTTAGTCGGGGAGCATCCGGGAGAAATCCAGCATGCACACCCACAATGTCCGGCTGCGCGAGCCTGGGGAAGCAAAAGAGCAGAAAAATCAATAGGAAATCCAGCCTTGCAAACGGCCGAAGTGTCGGTAGCAAGCCACAGTCCCAGCACAAAAGGCGCTTTGCTCGCAAAGGTTTTGCCAGGCCCTATTCTACTGCACTGCTGCACAGCTTCTGACGTGAAGCCAAGATTAAGTGAGAAAAATTGAGATAGCTGCTTGCCTCTTAAGGCTCCCTGCCAGTGAGCTTCCCAATATCTATTATGCAACCGATCTGATCGCTTGCCTTGAGTTGTAAGAAAGAAGTCAGATGTATTTACTTGGGGGAAGTGCTTTTATTTTCAATAAAACTCTTTGCCAAGATGGTGATTGGTATATACAAACGGACTTCTTACAATCAACTGACAAATTTTAATAAATGACAATCTAAGTCAAAGTGACTTTGCCAAGGAGTTGTAAAAAAGGAAGTGCTCAAGATGAAGGAATTTACTGCGAATAGAACTTGTGTTTAGGTTAAAAAAGGGTCTTAGTTATACTTTTTATATTTTATCCAGGAATGAATATAGATTGGAGAGCAATTGGAGAGGTGAAGATAGTCATTTAAAACTTGAGTGGGACACTCCTTGATTACTATCCAGGAATAAAAATAGATTTCTTCAAGTGTCTCTTTAGGAGAAAAAATGTTGAATTAAAAGAATATTTTCCCACCGATTCAGCTCATCTAAAATAATTGTACATACATAAAAAGACAATAATGTTTGAATTGGTGCACCAAACTCCAAAGGTTTCAATCACTTATGCCCAAATTCTTCTCTTTTTTTATATATATATGTTTTTCTTTAGGAGGCAGAATATGGGATCATAGCTTAAGCAACATTGTCACAGTTTCATCTTAAAATGCCTTATCATTTTCTAGTGTTCAAGTCAGAATATTTACAGTCCCCAGGCAGTGACTGTCTTGGATTTCACAACTAGTAAATTATTCAAAGAAAAAAATATATATATATGTGTTTATGAAAATAAAAATACATTTTGTTGTTGAAATTGCTTTCCTCTAGGCATATAAATAAAAGATCCAATCCTAATATTTTACATAGTAAATGAAATCAAGATAGATAGTAATAAATATGTTGCTTTATATTAACATTTTTAAGTGATCAAGAAGTACAAAAGGCAAACTGCTGGATCTATATCTTAAAACTGATCTCTTTTTCACAACCAACTAATAGAGGGGGCATGGGTTAAACCTTATAAAAAAATAAAAAATCTTGTCTTATTTGAAGAATACCTAATTTTTAAATAAGGAATGATATGACTATTATTTCCTCCACATAGCAAGAAAACAATGTAATGTTTTCATTCTATCATAACAATTACTTCAATCTACATATTTTTAAAATATTTTAAAATGCTTATTTGAAAATAAACCTATATTTTACAAAGGTGTTAAGTGGGCATTGATTTTTTAAAAAAAAAGATAGAAGCATAACCGCAATGTCAAAAATAAGTATCATGAATGGCTAGTTCTGCAGTGTAGCAGGCAATTCAATCAAATAATTTGACTATTTGAGCACTTGAAAAGGAACACCTTGTGCTAAAACCAAGGGTATCTAGCGACTCCTTCAGTCCGTGTTTAAAATATCTCTTGTAAGATATGTACAGCCCAACATGTTCTGTCTTGTATTTGCTGTCTCATTTATTCCATCGTATTCTTTTTTCTTTTTAATCATAGCAGAGATGATAATGATTGCCAGGGCAAGAATAAATGTCCTTTCTTTCCATCTGTCAATATAATTGATATCTATTACCTGAAAATAGTGTGTTCTATTGTGACTAATCAAAATACTGCAATTCTTCAGTATAGTTGGAATTTAATGGAACCTGAGAAAACAAAATGTACCATAACTCCTAGTTCATGTATTCTGTTAACATAATGGCATTTGACATTACAGTTGTAACTTCTCTACTTAAAACTAGCATACTAAACTATTTACTTTTTGTGGAATTATTTTTTGGAGGTCTTGGAAAAGTGAAAGATCAAGCTTCCAGATTCATGAAGTGAAGTTCTTACAAGTAAATTAAACAATAAAAAGTCTATCATAATTTTTTGCTATTAATTAATCCCCAAAGAACTAATTTTGCGCATATATTAAATTAGGTTCATCGATATCCATTTTACTAATCGGAAAGGCTTCAACACCACAGACAGCAACTCCACCTGTCCAATTGAACTTCTACAAGACAGGAGACGACCTTTCTTCAGGACCGTGGACAGCGCTCCAGACATAGATTTATTCTAGAGTAGTGCATTGAAAGCAGTGGATTGGAAGTAGTACATTGAATGGGTAATGTACCATTTGAAGTGACAGTGTGCATATTTCTACTACACAGAATTTAAATTATGGCATTCTTCACATTGTCAAGAGGACTATTTTTTCAACTCTGTTGTGTGTGTATTTCAGTGTGACATATTGGGATTGCTTGGCATACAGAGGATGTACTAATAGTCATCCCCTTCCAGGGCATACTACTACAAAAGCCATTCACATTAACTGTGTATTCCCTCATGAGCACTAAATTACTTGTTTCCCAGTACAAAAATCATTACCTGAAAGACCACCAAGAATTAAGGATACTGAATAACATGTTGTCAATGTCCATTGGTTAAAGACATTTCTAAAATGTACAATTAGTTACTTCTTTAGAATTCCCTCCCACCAGATTTCCAACTGTTACAATGGTAGTCAAATTAATTTGCACTCTTTCTTATTAAACATCACTTACTCCCGGAACAAAATCGACAACAACAAAAATCCTGAAATTACCTCCCCAGTACTACAGCAGAATGATTCAGTGGTCTAGAAGAGAACCTATAAGTAAGGTAATTTTGAAATTATTACAAGTTTCTCCCCAATAGCAATATCATACATCATAGTTCTGGAGTATATAAAGGATTGATAAAATCATATATAGTATTCATTGACCATATTTAGCTCTTTTTAAAAAAAAATTGTGTTGGTTTTGTAATTTGCTCCATTCTCAAAAGAAAAAAAAAAAAGCACCACGATTCTGCATCAGGCAATCAGACATGTTTAGTATTAGTGATATTTACACCCCTTATCCCATGGTTTCATTTGCCTTTTTCTTATTTTAACCATATGTCGACCTTTATTTCTAGGAGCCAAAGCTCTGTGGGTTCCAAGGTCAAAGCAGAGATGACAAACTGCAGATGCACACACATATGCACACATAGAGAGGAGCTATGTCTAAAAGTAAGCCTCAAAAAAAAAAAAAAAAGGAACACCAGAATGCTGACATGAGAGATATCAAGCCTATAATAAATTAGTGAAGAACAAAATGCATATCATGTCCATGTAAAGCTTGTTCCAACAACAACAAAAAGCCATTAGCTTCATCTTTCGCTATATTTTTATATTTACTGACACTAATGACCTCTTATTCTTGGGCACTATTACTTGAGAAGCAATGTTATTTTTTTATTCTCCCAGTGAAAATGAATCTTATTCTAGTTAGCTGCCACCTGCTGGGGCATGTACAAATGTGTAATAATCCTTACAGCACAATGTTTAAAAAGACAATATGTATACCTTTTACGAGAAAGAGCAAACACATATCCCAAGACAACCTGAATTTCAAAGGTGTTTCAAAGGTTCTTCCATGCCAAATTTACATTTAAATTTTTTACATAAAATTCTTTGTAAGAATTCCACTTGACTTGTCATTGAAGTCCTGCTGTTATGTGACATTTGAGAAATCTCATCTTATAGTAACACCTGACCTATTCTTCCATGCATGTGGCCTGTTGTATTGCAGCTAAGCTAAAATAAACAGCCTGTTCATCCATGGCATTAGAGGTGCCAGAGAATAAAGTCATAGTCGGTATCAGTTAAAACCACACTGTTGCATACTTGCACTTCACTCTTCCTAACTATGAATATTATGCTATGCAACCCCTTGTGATTCTCAACACATATCAGCTGTTCCACCAACATTCTGCTGCATTGATGATTAATGACATTTAGAGTTTTAATTAATTTTTTAGATGCCAAAAAGAAGTGTATCTTAATTAAGAAATTGAATTGGAATAGATTTACATGTCCTGGAACCTCCCCCTCCCACCCCCCAAATTTCAGCCTGTGTGATCTTCAATGGGTTTAAATAGAAGGAAACAAACAGGTAAGATTTCTAGGCATGACATTTCTCTACCACATTCCTCTTGTGCATTTCATTTTGTTTGTTTTACTATTAGGTTCCTAAGGGCACTGGAAGCTGCCTTGGTGGTGAAAGAAATGATTTCTATAAAAAGTTATAAGGTAATGAACTTAGACAAATCAAGATTGAAATATTATTACCTATCTTCCAGCAAACTACAGACTAAGATTCGAATGAATCAATCATCTCTTGTGAAATGAAAATAATCATTAATCCATAAGGTAATTTCTAATGACAAAATACTTACAGTATGAAGATGAAGAAATGATAGAAGGGAATCTGTTACCGAAAGTATAGTAGTAGTAAGTTTTGTAGTATCCCCTACTCACTAAAATGGAAATTATTATAAGGAGCCTCAGCTGAGTCGTGTTGTTTAGTAAAGAACTCCTTGAAGGTAAAAATACCAGGGGATGAGAGTCATTAAAAGTTGTTTATGTTTAGGATTCACCCTGGTTGACACTACTCCCTTTAACCCTAATGGGACGCCCTCCGAGTTTTTTCAGACGCTGTTAATACTGGCACCTGCACTTCCTCAGTACAGAACTAGGGAGTAGGGTTAATGGAAGAATGGGCGGATGGAAGGAAGACTGGAGAGTTCGTCAGACCCGCAGGCAGACACACAGCTTCTAGCCATCTGTCTCTCTTCGCCTCGCGTGAGTCCAAGTAGCAGAGGCCACTTCCTGACATGTCCACTAAATTATTTTGTGTGAAGAACGCGAGCGCCTGCAGCCAACTGAGCCAGTTGCATCCTTGGTGGGAATTGGCTGAGGAGAGTGGGACAAAGCCACTCGCAGCGAATCGGTCCAGCCGGCGCCCGGAGCGCAACCGGCTCCGCCACGCTGCTCTTCGCCTTCTTCCTCTCCAGGCGGAAAATGCCCTGTGCCCACCCCCGGTCCCTCCGGTCCTCAGGGGAATATACTCCTTGGGAGACAACCCAGAGCGGATCCCACCCAGGGAAAGTCCTTACCTTTCGCTGGGGGTAAGGTGGGAGAGAGGGGGAGGGGTGGTCCTCGGGGAGGAGCAGCCGGAGAAGGTCGGGCGGGAAGTCCCCGACTCCCGGACAGAGCAGCGCAGCCGCGGGCGCAGAGCGCGAGTGACGGCGGCAGCGGAGACGGAGACCGTGGAGCAGAGGCGGTGGCGGAGACAGACACGCCTCCTGGCGGGGGTTCTTCGCCTCTTGCTTTAAAGGCGCCGCGCTCCTTTCCCCGCAGCCCCTGCACGCTCCCGGCCGCCGTGGCCAAGAGGGCACAGCGCTCGCCTCTGGACCGAAGGAACGAAAGTGCAAGAATTCTGGGCGCCCCTAGACTTGGACCTTATGAACTCCCCTCTTGGAGTTCACACCCCTGCCTGCTCTGGGTGGAGGGATTGGAAACGAGATGCTCGGTCAGGGAGTGATGCAAATCGCCAAGGAATTTGCTTGGCCCTGGGTGGTGACAACACGTATAAGGAGCCCGAACACATTTGCTTCTGGGTGGTGGATTTTATCCCTCTCCGAAACCATAGCAACGAAACTTCTCTGCTGCCAGCATTTGAGGAGCAGCTGGTAGTCTCCAAAGTGGCCCTCTTAGTCCAACTACTGCCATTTCCCTTTGAGGTCTGCGTGAAAGATTTTGTCCTGCGCCTCACTCCTACTTCCACCCCTGTGCATAATATCAGTGAGCTCCCCTCGCGCTGCCCGACCCCTTTAGACGCCTAAAGTCAGGGCGCCCATCTCCTCGCCTCCGTTGCTGGGAGCAGAAAGGGACTTCTCCAGAGGGTCGCGATTAGTGTCTGTGCTGCCCGATGCCTTAATGACAGATGCCTCCCTTCTCCCCCCGCCCCCCAAGTGCCTGAACTCCCAACCCAAACAAATGGCAGAAAGAAGTTGAGTTTGAGATCTAGTGGGCTCCAAAGTGGAGGTCGCAGACTCAAAGGTTGGAGAAAGAAGCCTGAGGAGCATTCCCAGCCTGGCGGCCTGCCATCTGAACTCTCTAAAGGACTTTTCAAAAGGCCCAAGGGGAGCAGCGCCTAAATCCCTGAGTCTTCTCGTAAATCTGCTTCCAGGGAGGGGCCACCGGCGGCAAGCACACCAAGCTCCCCCTGCTTCTCAGCAGAAACGATGAGCTTTTACAAGCAATCCCCGATTTCTGCTCCTCTGGGTTGGAAAAGTCAACAACTATTCAATACCATTGCTATTTTATCCTCCGCCCTACGAAATTACCCAAAGCAGAGATTCTGTAAGTTGCCCTCGGAGGAAGGTAGCGATCAGCGATTCGAGAGAAGGTTTAAGTCAGGATGAACTGGAGCAGGCCGGGTGCCCGGGGCCAGGAGACAATTTTCGAACCCACTGTGTAGGGGGCTAGTGGCTCCGCTGAGTCTTCGAACAGCCCTGATCTCCATTCTCTAATTCCGAAGGCCATAAGTAGGTAGACTCTGCGTCCCCAGGGACCAGTTGTCTTAGCTGGAGACCCGCGTCTGTCCTTTTGTTGCTTACCCACCGCCTACCCCCTACCCTCACCCTCCCGCCCCACCTCCCCCCGCAGCCCTCATAGAGTTAAGTCCTAGCCGAGCCTGGTGCAGCACTGCCAACCTCCATACCCTGGGGCTAGCGGGGGCTCTTCCACGCCCTGAAACACACAGAGACTAGCCTGCCAAACCCTAGTCGGGTCTCAAGCAAAACCACCAGTCTCTCTCTACCCTCTGTCACCACTCCTAGCTCTCTGTGCCCCCTACATGCCTTTTGAGGCTGCCCATGTGGGAGAGGAGACTCGGGGCTTACAGAGGTTAAGAAGAGATGAGTTAGTGGCAATGGAAAATCTATTGGTCATTTAAGGATCCCGGGGTGGCAGGGAGGCTCCCGTAATTAATTCAACAGCGGCCTTGTTGTATCAGTAAATAAATAGTCAATGACTCCATTGTGCCTCACGGAACCGGGCAGCACAGACGCATGACGGCTCTGGGCGCCTGGGCTCCAGCTGCTGTGACCTGCAGCCTAATGGGCCCTCGAGGCATGGCCATTTGAGTCAGGCCCAGAAAAAAATATCTCATTCAGTCCCACTCCCCCACAGGAATAATGAAGACAACTTATCTATTAGCCAAAGACACTCTCCTTGTCATCATAAGACCCAGCCTCCCACGGACAGAGAGGGAGGAGCAAAATGCTGGACACAGAGAAGATTCCAGTTCATATCCAGCTTTGTTTTGTTGTGACTCTGAGAATGTAGAACAAGGAGTGTGTCTCATTTGACTTTAAGTGTTCAGCATAGGGTTTGGCATGCACCGAGTGCTGAATGAAAGAATGAAGGGATTACTGGGATCAAACTTCCACCTTCCATGCTGTCATTCCCAGGACCGCATTGTATCTGGGGAAGGAGAGGTTTCAAACAACTTCCTCTAAGAACTATGCGAGTTCTTAGAACCGAATCATAAATTTCTTTTTCGAGAGCAAATAGGACACAGTTATAAAGAAAGAAATAGCAGGCACTAGCAAGGGCATGGGGGCCAGGGGAGAGAGCTAGAAGAAGAGTGGAACAAATCAAAATTATACATGTTGTGACAAATTCATTTCCTCAATAACAAAATGTTATCTGGATTCTATTTCTAATGAGAAAGAAGACTAACAAGGGAGCATTAGACTATATACACCCATTTAAGCCTTCAAAATAAAATTCTCCAACACTATAAAGAAATCTTTACCATAATATATTTCAGGATTTATGAGGTTAAACTTTAAGGAATCAAACCCCAGTTCTCTTTCGAGGAAGCCTTTTCTTCTCCATTCCCAGTCATTCCTAAAACTTAATCTTCTGTTTCTCAGGAGGTCGTCTGCTGAATCCCTCAGCTAGAGTTTTACACAAGAACCAGCTCTCTATCTTCCCTTTCTTATCTCTCAGAGTCTTCTTACAACATTAGCAGGTCTGGGATTCTAACTCCTGAGGATCTAGCAGGAACCAAGTTGACTTCCCAAGCTTACTATCATGTTTTGTTTGTTTCTTTGCTGTGGGATGGTTTGTTTGATTTGAATGTAGAATTGGAAGGTATTATTTTGGATCAACTAGTCTACCGCCTTCATTTTACAAGTGATATAAATCAAAGTGAAAGAGAGGACCGGCTCAGGATGTGCCAGAACTGAGACTGCCTTCTAGCTGTGCAGAGGAGCATCAGGCTGTCTCTTGTCATCTTCTTTCAAAACTTAGAATAATATAAAGTTAGGACTAAAAGAGACTTCAAGGACTTCTACTTCATTTCAGGGTCACAGACTTTTTCTCATCTGGAAAAAAATGTACAAATGTGCACATGACCTCAAAATTTTGTGTACAACAATAGGAGATGCACATATCATATCCCCTGAAGCCCACTGTGGGATAATGACAAGTCCCTAGACCCCAGGCCAAGAACCACCAATCTAGTCCAACAACATCATTTTACAGATGATAAAATCTCAGGAGTATTATAGAGAAAAATAAAGCAGAATGAGCAGAATAGGGTATGTTGGGAGGATAAGCATGGGGCCAGGGGTGACTTTATATAGGGTGGTCAGGGAAGGTCTCCCTGATTGGTTGGCATTTGATTAGAAATCTGAAGAAAATAAGGGAGTGGTCCATGTACTTATTTGGAGGAAGAAGTTTTCAAGCAAAGGAAACAGCAAGTGTAAATGTCCTGTGATTGGAAAAAGGATAAAGCTCCTAAGGAAGAGCAAAGATGTCAATTCTTAGAAAAGATACAGATTAGTAGAAAATCCAGTCAAAGAGGAGCAGAAGGTCATGTCCTGGGGAGTTTTGGATTTTCTCTGAAGGCAAAAAAAAAAAAAAAAAATGAATGGGTTTTAGTCAGAGGAGAGGTACCATCTGACAAATGTTAAAGGACCATTCTTGCTGCTCTATTGAGATAAACTAGGCTTAATAAAGGCCAGGGTAGAAGCAAAGCAACCAGTTAGGAAGCTACTGTAGTAATCCAAATAATAGTAGACTGTGTACAAGATCAGGATGTGGTATGGGGATGGTAAAAAGTAGTCAGATTCTAGATAGATATTTTAAGTAAAGCTGAGAAAAATTGATGATGGATCAAGTGGGGAATGATTCCAATGGTTTTGGCCTGAGCAGCTAGAGAATAGAGTTGTTATTTACTAAAATGAGGAAAATTACAGAAGGAACAGGTTTGGAGGACACTGGATATATAATGAGTGAGGATTTGAACATATTAGGTTTCTGACATGCATAAACATCCAGGTAGAAATGCCAAATAGGTAGCCGTAGAAAACAGGTGTGAAGTTCAAAGGAGAAGTATACATTCACAAGTTATCAGCTCATAGAGTTATGAGACAAAGGAGATATCTAGGGGATAAATGCGTACAAAGAAGTGAGGAGTTCTCAAGACTGATCAATAAAATATTCCAAAGTATAAACTTAAGATGAGAAGAAAACAGCAAAGGAAATAGAAAGATAGCATACACTGAGATAGGAGAACCAAGAGTTTTCTAGATGCCTAGTGAAAAAAAAAAAACTTTTCCCCAAATGAGGGAGTGTTCAGTTGTGTTAAATGCTGCTGATAGATCAGATGAATGAGCACTAAGAATTGGCCATTTGATTAAATGATGTAGAAACCAACACTAGGACGTTGAGGAGAGAAGTTTTAGAATTGGATAGGTATTAAAGCTTATTATTCCTGAGATCAGTTCAAGAAAAGATAGAAGGAGAGGAATTCAAAATGGAGAATAATACCATTTTTTTTAAGAAATTTTTTTCTCTTAAATGGAAAGAAGTGGCTGTGGGATAAACTGATGTTGAAGAACAGATGGATAGATGTCCTTAACTAGTCGATAGAGGATGGAATCTAGCACACAAGCAGAGGGGTTGGCCTTCAATTGAAGGGTCATTTAATCCAGATAATAGGAGGGGAGGCAGAATATATGTAGTATGGATAGAAATGGTTTTGTAAGTGTGGTGATGTTAAACTACTTTTCCTACATGAACTCCAAAGCCCCATATAGAACAGCCTTGCTCCATAGACACCTTTCTTGCCATTATCTGGCTCCTGCCATCCTCCTGAATTCCCCTCCTGAATTTTTCAGGAGAAGAAGGGAAAAGAAGAGGAAAAATAGGACTTAGAAAAGGATGTAAAGTTCCCTTGTTATTCTTTGTATTATCTTCATGAAATAAGAATAGAAAACATAAGCTGAGGGTCTTGAGTGGGGGAGAATGTATTATATATTGAAGAAAACTATAGAAAGTATGAAATTTGTATTTAGGAAAAAAAAAGTGAAAAGATAATACAATGCAGTTGGTGCTTAGCCAACACTGAGGGTCACGCGAAGTTAATAGTCAAGAATCTAACCAGTGATTATGGTCATGTACTTTTCTTTAGTCATGTTTAGTGCACAGATGCAGGGTTGGAGTAGGTGAAAAGTCACATCACAACAGGGTTTAGGTTTTGCCAAGAAAGTGTGATAAAGAGATATGGGGACCATGGAGTTAAATGTCAATGCAAAGTTGTGCTAATATGGATGGACCCTGGAATCCAAGCTGGTTAAAGAGTGAAGTGAGGACACAAAGAAGCAAAGAGGTCAGTGATACCTAGAAGCAGCAAAAACCCCTGCTCCATCTCCAGGCCCAGTGGCAGCAATGGTGAAGAAGAAAAACAGCAATCACATGAGAAGTCTGTAATTCTCTGAAGGGAAAATGCAGAGAAGCTAGTGACAAACTAAGAGTGTCAAGGGTGACAGTGGAATTGTTTTGGATTTGGGGATGTACATTAGCAATCTGGAGATGAGAAGTGATATTGGATGACCTGGAAGCTCCAGGTTTATTGTAGGGACTGATATAAATAGGGATAAAAGGCAAGTTGGGGGTTAAGCCTAGTGGTCTCCAAGACATATTGTGGTGCTGAAGTTATGTTATTTGTGGGGTGGATAAGTGGGATTCTTCTGAGACCCTATTTTTACTTTGGTCTATGAATGTGAGGGAAAGGGAAGGTAATTATTGCCAGACTTTAGAATTCTTGAGGCTTTTGCCTGCTAATTTTCCTACAGGAGATGTGCATTCATCCCCCAGCAAAGGAAGGGTAGCAGGGAGAGATCTGAGCACCACCTCCAAAGTACTTTCTCCATCTCACCAGGCACGTAGAACTTACAATTGATCCTTTTTATTTTGGATAATACCATATCCAGATGCAACAAATCTATGAGACCTCCAGGTCACTTGAAATTACTTAATCGCTTCTATAGTTAGTGCTTTATGTGTAAACCTTTTCCACTCAACATCTTCCATATTTATTACACCCAACTTCCTCAGTGCCAAAATTTGCTCACTTAGTCACTTCACTTTTGCCTGGACTCCTGAAATAGTACCAAGACCAAAGTACCCCTCACGTACTCTACTTGGCTAACTTACAAATATTTGACTGTTTCAAAGATTCTTGCTCACCCTTCCTAACAGTGAAAAGTTTATATTTTTGAGGTTACTTTGTACTATCTCCTCTCATCCACTTCGCTACTGCTGCCCTTTCCCTCACCAATCTCTAAACCTCCAAGTCCCACTTCAATCCCCAGCTAATTTATTTATTCTTTTAGTAAATAATTACTGAGTGCCTACTGTGATTCATGGAAATGAAGACAAAACAATAGGAAAAAAGTAGACAGTATACCTAGTAAAATACTTCTAAAGACACATAGTAACTATGATATTCCTGCTCCTCCTTTTGTAGAAAGCACTTATACAAAAGCAGGAGTGTATTGGCAGTATATACACAAGTGGCATCTGTTAGAGAGGCATTGTACTTGAAAATATTTCTTACTGGGCTCTCCATACCAGCCCTCAACGAAGGAGGAAAGAAGCCATACAAAGGCAATGAAGGTCTTTAGGAAATGGAAACGTGAAGAGGGATTCCTACTCTAGGTGAGATGAGAAGACAGACAGGATAGAAGTACATATTTCCCCAAAGTACAGAATCTAATTTTTCAGATCGTGAGGGAACTGGCAAATCCAAATCCTCAGGTCCATTCCCCACTTACCCTTCACAGCTCTACTCTTTCTCAGAAGCTTAATGCAAGGTTTCAGGGAAGAAAACTATTATTTCTTTAAGTTCTACTTTATTCCAGGAATATTTTCACATAAAATATCACATATAATTCTTTGGACAGTCTTATCAAATGCATAAATCCTATTTTAAGGATGATATACATAAAAGAGAGAGGTGATGTAAGTTGTCTGTGGACGCACAGCTAGCGAAGGCAACACTAGGATTCAAACCTTCGGGATTTATTGTTCTTGCTGTACATTAGAGGGGGCAGGTAGAATAAAGTAGTATCTGCCCCTGCTCTCTCTCTCTATTATCCCAAAGGGTTTAGGTATTGCTTCTAAGCTGCGAGAGATAAAGCCACACAGTTTCAGTGGGGAATATGGAGAGCTGGAGAATGTGGAGGAACTCAGATTAAGTAGATCTGCAACCTCTATAACCCCTTGAGGAAAGGATTTGTTTGGAGCCCAAAATCAGAAGCAACTGCCTCTCAGAGGAGATCCAGCTTAAAAGCAAGTAGAGTTCTCTTCTTCTCAGTCTTTTTCAGAGTCCAAGGAAACCTCCAGAACTTGACCTGATCCCTTAAGAGTGTCCTCAACAAAACTTAAAGATATCCTTTGTCAAGAGCACAATTCTTGCAATAAGTGAGAACTAAAGACAAAAACACTTCTAGTAATAACCTTTCATCCATAATGATAATACCTTCCTAGTTGTTCTTTCTGTGGGAGAATCTTTACCTGCCAGATACATACTAACTTTCTGCCTATGGAACTGTCCAGCACTTTCCAAAAAGGAAATTGGAGATGATTTCTAAGAACACTGTGTCATGGATTGTTCCAATGATAGAGGAGGGTTCACTTGTGTATGTCACAGGATTCAAACTTCATAAATTGTTCGGAATGTCAAATAGGGATTTATATATTTTTCATTCACCAAAACATTCTGATTCATTCAGTTCATCATAAATGAAGTTGCTGGATAAAGAATTAAGACTGTTTCCTTAATGGGCCCTGCCTGGAGATGTCTTTAGAAAGCTGTTATGGAGGACCTTTAGGAACTGACCAGGGTGCCAATAGATTTTCTTCCTCTACTTTAATGGAGTGATTCTAATTAGCAGTTATCGAATCTCTCATTGCAGGTGAGCCCAGCTTCAAGGGCTAACAATCATTACGGATACAGACACTGCTGACCACCTGCCTTTCACATTCTTTTCCACCAAAATATCACACAGGCTGCTGGATCAGGGATGCCATGGTCATATTTGGATATGCACTGTTGGAAAGCATACAACAGAGGTAATAGAATTCAGTTATGGTTTTTAATTCTGCAAATTAATGGATGAGGCATTAAGTTTAAAATGAAAAGGAAGTAAATAGAGAGGAGACTAGAATTGAAATGTAGGTGCATACTCTTTACTAATGGAAAGTGTGAGATCAGAAAATAAACTTTTATTTTCCAATCTGTTGTCCCAACAAACTTTTAATATATAACCATTCCAATTTGCTTCCAGATGAGTGTCCCTTTTTAAGCTCAAGTTAAATTTGAGTACAAGGAAATAAACAATAGCAATGCATCACTTAACTGCATCAATATTTTATGCAGTTCATCACAGAAAAATCAGAAGCAGATTTAGCCTTCTCTGTGGACTGTATGGACTAAAGGTCTGTTGACCACATTTTCACTTCACAAACAGAGCTACTGAACCAAGACTTATTTACAAACTGGAAATGTGGTCAAATACACTGTCCCTGATACTTTATTTGCTCTTCTAGAATGACAAATTGATAACTTTAGAGTTACTTCTACAATAACAGATACATATATAATTAGAAAAATGGAGGGAAAAAAAGAATCTATGATATGAAAACAAATGATGCCTGAGAATTAAAAATTGCTATTTTAGTGGATAAAACAAAGAACTATAGTAGTTTCTAATATTTTCCAATATTCGCTCCTTTTAAAGCAAGACGTGTTTCACATTTTTATGCATTTCACTGTATTATAACACCACAATAAAGAACTTAGCAATCAAGATCCAAATGTCAGAAGCCAGAATTATTAAAAATTATCTCAGCTATATGGTGGGGAGAATCTAGGATTTGCCAAACTTTTTAATTTATTTCTCTTCATTTTATACTTATAACAACCACTGAGGAGACTCAAGGGATATATTCTCCTCACTTTATAAATGAGGAGCAAAAGGTTCAGAACAATTTTATGGCATAGCAAAAACAACACTGGGCTAAGAGTTCCAACAACTGGACCTTTATTTAAATATAATATCTTTGGTAATTCAGTTAATTCCTACATGCTTCTGTTTTCTTATTTTTAAAATCTAGAGCAGAAATCTATTTGGAAATCTATGAGGTCTTTGCAATGGAAAAAAAAAAATGACAGTTTCTTGACAGAACCAGGATCACATTACAGTCACTGATATAATGGGAGTATTACTTAAGCCTCCAGACTTTGACCATTATCCAGATAATGGAACATATCTGAACTAAAAAGCTGAGCTGCAGAAGATGTATAGTTCTTTGCTTTCAGCCTTCATTCAAAGTCATCAGAAACATGTATCTTACAATCTAACTTGAAAATAAATCTGTTATGAAAAAAGATAAATTTTGTTCACTTAGCAAAAACCACTAAGAAATAATAACTTAATAATTTGATGCCTAAAGTTAATGTACAAAGAAAGCAATACCATAGTAATTTTTATAAACATGACCCTGATTAAACTCAATCAGTATTTGGACCTAAGTAACTAAACATTTCTAGGGAAAATTATACACCTGCGATGTACTAGGTTGAGTGGTATCACCCCCAAAATCTACATCTACCTAGAGCCCGTGAATGTGACCTTATTTGGGAAAGAGTCTTTGTAGGTATAATCAAGTTAAGACAAAGTCACATTGGATTAGAGTGGGACCTAAATCCAATATGACTGGTGTCCATATAAAAAGATGGAAAATCATACATAGAGAGAACTACTTTGTGAAGATGGAGGCAGAGACAAGAATGAAACACCTACAAACCAAAGATTGCCAGCAACCACCAGAAGCTAGGGAAGAGGTACAGAACAATTTCTCCCTCAAAGCTTCCAAATGGAACCAATCCTGCTAATACCTTCATTTTGGACTTCTGTCCTCCAGAACTGTGAGAGAATACATTTCTGTTGTTTTAAGCCACCTTCATTGTGGTGCTTCATTAGGGCAGCCTTAGGAAACTAAATCTGGTCAAACTTAATATTTGTAACTATACATTTCAATTGAACTCTCAAAACTGACCTGCAAGTTTGCTTTCCCACTCTTTCGTAAAATGATTTCACATCCCCTTTCTTCTCCTCCAAAACCTCATCTCGGCTTATAACATGCTTCATTCCTACTTGAGACAAAAGAAGGCACCTAACAGGAATTCTTTCATCGCTCATCAGCAAGTGCACCTCACTCTGCCACCTGTTCCCATATCATTACACATTCTTGATCTTCCAAAAGATGGCATAACCCTACTTTTTCTTTCAAAGGTCATCCTATTAGTACTTGTACCCTAGATTCAATACATCCTCAAGCATTTTGTTCCTATAATTTAGCATTTCTTTAAAGCAGAGGTTCATCAGGCTTATCATCTTGTTTCTATTTCTCTATATCACCTATTTGACATACATCATTTGGACATCCATCTTCTCCATCCCACTGAAAATGCTCTTGTCAAAATTAACAGCCTGCCCCATGTTGCTCAATCCTGTGCTCCTGTTTCTCTTTATTTTCTTGATCTCTCAAGAGTATTTCATACATGTTCTTGAAATGCTTCTACTGTTGTTGTTGCTGTTATTACTTTAATATCTGTTGTACCACATTTTCCTACTTTTCCTTTTCAATCTCCTTTATGAGTTCTTTCTCATCTTGCTGATGTCTAAATGTTGGAGTAATCCAGTTTTATATCTCTTATACTTCCAAGTGAATTAATCCAGTGACATGGCTTTAAACACCATCTAATATTCTCAAGACCTAAAATATTTTATTTTCAACTTTTACTTCACTCATAAACTTCAAACTCTTACACTCAATTCCATTTGAATGTTTAATAGAACAATGTTCCAAACAGAACTCCAGATCTACCTGAAACCTTTTCTTTCAGTCTACCCCATATTATAAACAGGAGCAACATCTACTCCACTGCTCAAGTCAAAAGCCTGAGTCATTCATGATTCTCCTCTATCTCTCACCACCATCTCCATAGTGAATTCATTACCAAGTCTTACAAGCTCTTTCTCCAAAATATATTCAAAATCTGCCCATTTCTTCATGTTTATTGCCATGACTTTGACTCAAACCACCATCATCTCTTATCTAGTCTACTGACATAGCATAATAAACTGTATCCTTTTTTTCTGCTCTTGCTCTTCCAATGCATTCTCTACACAGCACCAAAGTGATCTTAGATGGCATCTTCTGCTTAAAACTCTGATACTTTTTCCATCCAATGAATTTTTGTAATGCTCAACTCCTTACCATGGTCATACAAAACCTACTCATCTCTCTAATTTCATTTTCTACAAAGTTCATCATCTCTCACAATGGTCCAGCCACATTATTTGTTTGTTTGTTTGTTTGTTTGTTTGTTTGTTTTACTTTTCCCTTATGCTTCTGTCCCTTATGCTTTTTTACTTTTCCCTTATGCTTCTGTCCCTTATGGTTTTTTTACTTTTCCCTTATGTTTCTGTCAGCCTCATAGCCTCTACACCTATTTGCTCACTATATCACACGTCCTCTTCTCTCTACCTGGAGTTCTCTTGCCCTAGACCTTTATGTGGTTGAATTATTCTCATCTTTAAGGGGTTAACTTCTCCAAGATAGCTTCTCTGGCCATTCAACCCCACCATCATGTATTCCATCATGTTATTCTGTTTTCTTTTTCACTGGAATATAAGCCCTCTTTAAGAGTGGGAACTGTGATTTTTTCACTTGTCACACTATCCCAAGGGCCTAACAAAAAATAGATAGATGACAAATATTTATTCATGAAGTCCTATTCTTCCACAAGTACTATGTAAAATGTAACGAATTTAATCACAAAGATTTTATAATTTCTAAAATGTAAAGCTAAATTATATAATATTTATCACATATTTTTTGTTTCCATTCATAATTACTAGTAAAAATATCACAAAATTATTTCACCAAAATTGTACACTTCAAAACTAGTTGTTTTTTTTTTT
>NW_011888839.1:5318447-5354362 GCF_000151845.1 Pteropus vampyrus
TTATTTTCAACTTTTACTTCACTCATAAACTTCAAACTCTTACACTCAATTCCATTTGAATGTTTAATAGAACAATGTTCCAAACAGAACTCCAGATCTACCTGAAACCTTTTCTTTCAGTCTACCCCATATTATAAACAGGAGCAACATCTACTCCACTGCTCAAGTCAAAAGCCTGAGTCATTCATGATTCTCCTCTATCTCTCACCACCATCTCCATAGTGAATTCATTACCAAGTCTTACAAGCTCTTTCTCCAAAATATATTCAAAATCTGCCCATTTCTTCATGTTTATTGCCATGACTTTGACTCAAACCACCATCATCTCTTATCTAGTCTACTGACATAGCATAATAAACTGTATCCTTTTTTTCTGCTCTTGCTCTTCCAATGCATTCTCTACACAGCACCAAAGTGATCTTAGATGGCATCTTCTGCTTAAAACTCTGATACTTTTTCCATCCAATGAATTTTTGTAATGCTCAACTCCTTACCATGGTCATACAAAACCTACTCATCTCTCTAATTTCATTTTCTACAAAGTTCATCATCTCTCACAATGGTCCAGCCACATTATTTGTTTGTTTGTTTGTTTGTTTGTTTGTTTGTTTTACTTTTCCCTTATGCTTCTGTCCCTTATGCTTTTTTACTTTTCCCTTATGCTTCTGTCCCTTATGGTTTTTTTACTTTTCCCTTATGTTTCTGTCAGCCTCATAGCCTCTACACCTATTTGCTCACTATATCACACGTCCTCTTCTCTCTACCTGGAGTTCTCTTGCCCTAGACCTTTATGTGGTTGAATTATTCTCATCTTTAAGGGGTTAACTTCTCCAAGATAGCTTCTCTGGCCATTCAACCCCACTCACTGTATTCCATCATGTTATTCTGTTTTCTTTTTCACTGGAATATAAGCCCTCTTTAAGAGTGGGAACTGTGATTTTTTCACTTGTCACACTATCCCAAGGGCCTAACAAAAAATAGATAGATGACAAATATTTATTCATGAAGTCCTATTCTTCCACAAGTACTATGTAAAATGTAACGAATTTAATCACAAAGATTTTATAATTTCTAAAATGTAAAGCTAAATTATATAATATTTATCACATATTTTTTGTTTCCATTCATAATTACTAGTAAAAATATCACAAAATTATTTCACCAAAATTGTACACTTCAAAACTAGTTGTTTTTTTTTTTTTTTTCAGAGATAGAATTTCATAATTAGATACAAAGGGTAAAATGATCACTGCAGATGGTCAATTTTCATAAGTAAGCCTCTGTTTTGCTGGTGACTGGATAATTCCAGAAGACAGTAATCCCGTCTGATTGTGCTCAGAAGGACCAGGGCTCTGAGTGCATATGCTAGCAGTGCGTTGGCCTCTTTGTAGTCACTAAAACAAAATTATTAGAACATCCTTAATATTCTAATTATTTCTCCTCCTTACCAAGAATACTCATTTGTGACTGTTTAAAACCCTGGCAGGTGATTCATGTTCGACTTTCTCCTATAAAATCTGATGGGAGAGCAAGAAAACAAACTCAGAGTGTTACTTCTTTCTGGGTCCTTATGCCCCTTTGAGGGGGATATAAATTCTCTATTGAATAACATACATTACCTGCAGACACTGAGGTGTTCTGCACATTTTATCTCATTAAAACTTCCCAAAACAATCCTTAAAACCAGGCATGGAGACTAATTCTGAGAGATCTTCAGATCCTCAGTCTACTTGGTGATTGATAAGCATAGCTCTGCTTACTTCTAAAGTTCACACTCTTTTCACTCTACTCCCTAAGAATGAATCTGATAACAACAATAACAAAAATACCATTTTTGAAATGAAATGTATTCCAGCCTGGCAGCTCTCAGGTCGCGTGTGCATGCTGGAACTCTGTGTCCTCGGGGAAGCCAGAACCACTGGGTGCCAAAAAAAGAAGAAGAAGAAGAAGGAAAAAAGATACAAAGAAAAAAGAAAAAAAAAAGGAAAAAGAAAAAGAAATGTACTAACTCAAATAAGAGGCCTTCTCCTGGCTGAGTACTCATCTTGATAATATGCTTGATTTCACATCAATACCATCAAGAAATCTTCAAAATAACATTTCCCCATTTTCTAGAAAAGTGGTTTCATTCCAGAAAGACAACAGACAACTCTGAAACAGTTTGAAAGTAAACTAATTTTTAGGTCTTTATCTCAGCATATTGTTGAAATGATTCATTTCTGTCAGTTTTTTATACTCTTTCACATAGACAACAAAATATTTTTTTTTCCTGATTGAAATACCTTTTCTTTTAAGCAGAAAAGAATCCCAACTCCACTGACCTTATGTAAACTCTTCAAGTTCAAAACTGATTTTAAGTTTGGCAGTTTCTATTGCTTGCAATATAAGGTGAGGAAAATCTAAGATTAGACCTTCGAGTGTGGGAAAGGAAGATGTAATGGTTAGAAACAGAATATATGTGCCCCAGCTCAGTTTCAGTGTGAAATGAGAACTACCTACCTTGAATAAAGATATTTTTGAGAATTGAAGAATATTTATGAAAAAAAATGCTAAGGCTGTGGTGTAAGTCCTCTTGTATATTAATTATATTAACTTATTTATGTACATTTTGTATACTCTTTAATGCAAAATTGGAATACATGATCTGAATAGAGAACAAAATAATTGAAGTCAGAAATATTCCAGAAAAATTTAAATTTCTATTTACAGAAGAATGTATAATGTTTTCTTATTTAAAAAAAAAAGAATATTTCATAATGTGGGTAATTGTTACAAGTACATAATAATTTCTTAATCTACTTCTTAATCTCCTCCATCTCCCTTAAGAGTACACAGACATACAGCGATTTTTCTCATTGTCAGAGAAAGTGCTACAACTTCTAAAGCTGCCCATTGAGTGTTTCTGAGCAATAGCCAAGAGCTATTTCAAAATGAAGACAGATTTCTTTTCTCCCTAGGGACAGACGGCATGATGCTTCCTCGGTCATGCATTCTAAGCCTTTTCTCCCTCAGATCTTGTCTAGTCCCAGGTGTAAAAAGACACTTCTTCCACTATTAAAGGCTGACGGCAATCGATGTGGTAGTAAGTCCATTTTTTTAATTCACTTCGTGTTAAATTAAATCATCTGCAGTTCTGTAAAGATGAATTTAACTATTCACTTAAAGAGAAACAAAAGATTTCAGCCACTCTATTGGAAAAGAAACAACTACCAAATTGTTCTCAGATACGGGTCAAGAACAGGTCATTGTGAATGAAGTTTAAAATAATTATGACATACATTCATAATTCCTGGCATTGCATCCATTCTCATCACAGAGCATGCAAAGAGGGTGCTTTAGATACCAACGTGTATAATCGTCTCATCTTCCTGGCCCATTGCTGTGTTTTCTCAAGCCCAGCTTCCCCCTGCATCTGCTATAGTATAACACTAGTGCATTTTTTATTGTTGCAGAATTTTCTCAATATAGTACCTTTTTCATATTTTCACAGAGTTAAGCAACCTGCAGATGAATTCTCACAACAGCCCTTCAGACTTCCCATGTGGAATCAAACATAATTATATCATTTATATCAGTACAGATAAACCAAGAAAGGTTAATGTTCCAATGCTTTTAACGAAGTCTTTTCTGCATCATACCATTTTATTTCTCTGTGAAAAAAAAAAAATGCAGTTATAGATGGTGATAAGAGAACTGAATCAAATAAGGCTGGGTAACATATGTGATACTGAGTCAAACTTTGTTCTCAGATTATCCCTAACATACTACAATACAAGCACCCATGAAGCCACCAACATTCTTCTCCAGTTTGGATTTTCTATTTTTTTAATGTCCAGAGTAGAAGGAGCAGGGGGAGAAGGGAAAATAGATAATTTACTTTATAAAGAACAGCAATGTTACTCAATAAGTTTCGAAAGCTCTTAATATCAATCCCATTATGAAATAAAAATATGAAAAAAATATTTGAATAACTTACTTTAACTGTTATTTTAGTGTTTTTGTTTGCTGGCTTTGGGGTGTGTATGTGTGATTTTTTTATTAGATTCCTGTAGCCACTGCAGAATTTTTTTGTCAGGACCAAGATACCAGTTTGCTTCTTGGAATAGGCTTAAATTTTGCCAGGAACAAGTGCACAAACATTTCTATGGCATTACTGCTATTCCCTCCTGTTAACTGCCATTCAAGGGCTCTAGCATGGACAAGACTTCATGCAAGGCAAGGCCAAGCAAACCTATGGATTGAGCAGAAACCAGAGACTTACACAGGACAGTTGCCAATGAGATATTGATCTAAACAGGAAGGAACATGGATAGATCTAAGATATGAGGTGAATGAGTAACACAAGGAGGACAGACAGGACTCAAGTTTCACAAGCTGAGGATCAAGATCTAAGCAGCAGACATGGAGATTCAGAAACTTAAAGAGAGAGCACTTGGGATTAATTCTAGGCACTAGGAGACTTGAAGTCAAGGACAGAAATCCAATTAAAGATAGTACTAACTTTAGCACACGTGTGTGCATATGTGCACACACACACACACACACACACACACACACACACACACAAATGAATTATCTAACCATGAAAAGGCATGGAGGAATCTTAAAATGCTTATTAGTGAGTGAAAGATGCCTATCTGAAAAGGCTACAAAATATATGATTCCAACTATATGACATTCTGGAAAAAGCAAAATTATGGAAACAGTAGAAAGACCAGTGGTTGCTAGGGATTAGGAGGGAGAGAAGAATGGATAGGCCAAGACCAGAGGATTTTTAGGCACTGAAATTATTCTGTGTGATACTATAATGGTGGATACATGTCATTACACACTTGTCAAAACCCATAAAATGTACAGTACCAAGAGTGAATCCTAATGTAAGCATGAACTCTGGGCGATAATAATATGTCAGTGTAGGTTAATCAATTGTAATGAAAGTACTACTCTGGTGTAGGATGTTGATAATAGAGAAGTCTGTGTGTGTGTGGGTGGGGGTGGGTCAGGGAATATATAGCATCTCTGTACTTTCTGCTCCATTTTGCTATAAACCTAAAACTGCTCTAAAAAAATAAAATCTCTTTAAAAAAAAGATGCCACCATCAAGGTCAGAGCAGAACGAGCAGCAACACTGCTTTAGCAACGACCCAGAACATCAGGCCAAATGAATCCAAGCAAGCAAGTTTGGTTATCCAAGGCCAGGTTGCACTTTAAGGACAAAAAATAAGACTGAACTTAGAGATGCATGATACTGTGGACTGAATTATGTCCTCCCCAAATTCATATTTTGAATTCCTGACTCCCAGTGTGATGGTATTTGGAGATAGGACCTTTAGGAGATAATTAGTTTTAGACAAAGTCACAAGAGCAGGGTTCTCATGATGGAATTATTATCTTTATAAGAAGAGACAGAAAGCTCTCTATCTCTGTCTCTGCCACATGAGGATGGAGTGAAAAGGCAGCCATCTAAAAGCCAGGAAAAGAGCTCTCACCAGAACCCAACCATGCTGGCACCCTGATCTCAGACTTACAGCATCCACAACTGTAAGAAAATTTTTGTTATTCAAGCCACTCAGTCTATAGTAGCCTTAGCCAACTAAGACAGGTGATGTCTGCCAAGTGTCACTTCTCCTGAACCAATGTCCCTAAAACCCAACCTAAAATTTGGATGTGGTAGATGTTGACTGTACTCTTCAATCCTTGCAAACTTGGAGGTCTTTATATCTTTGCTCCATAGCCAGATACACTTAAATCTTTTGTTAGGTGTGGAAGAAATTGCTGAAGTCAAGAAAAAGTATTTAGATATTTACAATCCAATTTGCTTTGTAAACAAACACTGAGTTACTCTGGATAAATACCTATTCTTCAGTATAAAAGATGTGAAAAATCTTTAAGAATATAAAAGTAACTAAGGTGGGGAAAGTATCCACAAGCTCCCTTGGCCCCTCTCTGTTAAGTGAAAATGGAAAGGAAAATAGAAGGCATATTTTGTTTTTAAAACTCTGTCATTAAAATCACTTCAAAGAAGTTGCTCTTTGGTTTTTCTGGTTTTGGATTTGCCAAGTAATTCTACATTTTTCACAGCCTGTGAGACTGGCTCTTATTCTGACTCTTATTTCCAGAGTAATACAGCCTCGTTATCTAAATGTATATTGAAAAGTTGAGAATCATATGATTCTCACTCATATGTGGGATATAAAACTGAAAGCAACAAATGAACAAGACTAACAAACAAAGACTCATGGACACAGACAACAGTTTGATAGTTACCAGAGGGAAAGAGGGGAGGGAGATAGATAAAGGTAAAGGGGTGATAGGAGGAAATTTAACTTTGAGTGGCAAACATACAATGCAATATACTTTTGAGGTATTATTGAATTGTACATTTGAAACCTATATAATTTTATTGACTAATGTCATCTCAATAAATTTTTAAAAAAGTTGCCTTAGTGTTTTGTTTTATTTTTGCTCTTCCCTCAAGAGACAATAATTAGAATCTGGTGACCTGACCTAGATAATGACACACTGAGGCTCTTTGAAGGGCCGGTGACTCTGTGGTCAGGAACTGGGTTTGAGGTATGGGATTAAGGTCTTGCTTCTTCGCAGCAATCCATGGATACAAAGTAAAACAGTTACTCCCTGTGCTATTGCCAGTCTCGGTAAGAAAATAAAATTCTGAAAAATTCCTTTTCGATGTGATGCCTAGGATGAAAATAATAAGAGAAACTAAAAATCAACTCAGTTTCAATTAGAAGAAAATCTCCTCATTTCCATAGGCCTTAAAAGAAGGATATCTGAAGACCCCCTAGCAAAGAAGGAGGGTAGGAGAAATAACACAGGTAAAGGTGCTTGTTGGAATTACAACTAGTAAGCAATTTGACACATCACTTTATATTAAAATAAGCATGTATGATTATCTTACATAACGCCAATTTTATAAGGATTTTAAAATAAGGCATAGGGCTTCAAAGACTTTTCCTGGTATATTTGGCTACTGTGGGCTATGTCCCAGGTCCTTTAATTTCATTCTCTTATGTCGTTAGATGTTGTGTTGAAAAATGGGGAGTATGCTCCTTCCATGCCACTACTTTTATAGCAATCAGAATTTTAGCTTTTATAAATAAATTTTGTGAGGACAAATGGAAGAAAGTGTGCCAAATAAAAATGCAAAACCTTAGACATAAAATAATAACTAAAACTAGAATTCTTTGTGTTTTGGTCAACATAAACTTCAAGTTCTCACTTCATTCCTGTTTCACTGGGCACTAGACAAGACCACCAGGACAGCCAGCCTGATGTGGATTGAGTTGCTACTGTGCTTGGGTTTAGAGACATTCAAAGGGTCTCCCCACAACCTCTATCCTCTCCCCCTTTCAGGGAAGCATGCCACATCTGCCCCTGGCTCTGCTCCTGACCTGAGGAAACATCTTCCTATCAGTCTCCAAATATCCCTCCCATAAACCATTTCATACTAACTCCACAGATGACTGCCATCTGAGGGCCAGACTGGTGTTCGCAGATTCCTCCCTGTGGTGCTTACTTGTTATGGCAATCTCGACACATGACACTCCTTTCCACCTTCTTCATTCCTTTGAACCATAACTACTACCACCCCCCTACCCCCAATCTTTTAAGATGGGCTCACCTTCTAATCTAGATGAACACAAGAAGTTGATCTACATACAAAGCATTCATATGGGCTCAATGTCTGCTGACACAATCTCATCAGAATTTCTATCTCATGACACTCCCCACCAGGCTGAGGCTATCACTCCTTTTTCTAAGGTAGGAAAGTTTAGCAACCATAGCTAAGAAACCGTAGGGTTTTACCCTATATTTCTATAATCCAAAACCAAGTAAAAGCCTGTTATGTACAGTAGACATAGAGTTTTAAAAACGGAGACAAGATCTTGGAACACATGTCTGAGTCACATGTCTCCAGAGGCACAATCTCCCTTATCTCTTTTTCTCTTCTACCCACAATGCTCCCATCAAAATGTCCCGTCACTGAAACAGATCCTGAGGCAGTTTCGCAGGAAATGGTGAATGAACAGTGAGCCTTAACATCCCTCTCCAAATTAGAACTTACTGACTCAAATGATTCTCCTGTGGTTGAAGTGGGTGAAACAGCTCCTAGTGCAGGCAGGCAGACACTGCTGTTTCCATCACCACCGTATGAACTAGTAGGGCCGGCAGCAAAATTCACAGAAGCACATGGCCTAATGCCATTCACCTGCTGTCCTTTTACCTTTGAAAACAGCTTTGATCTCCTCAGTAAAACAGTAAAAACAGTCTTTCAATAGCAAGGAATATATTTTAAAACCTATAGTGGAAAGTATAAAAATATAGAGGTTTTCCATCTCATTTTTTTCTATTTTTGTTTTGCAGCAAATTTTGTAATGAAATGCTGCAAAGAAATAACTTTTCATTGTCTTCATCTATTTCCAAATGAATCTTCTGGCATGCTCTTCCATCAAAAAATTACTAGTTTTGAAAAATACAATTTCTGAAAAATCAGAAACAAAATTTCCAATAGAGAATTAATTAAATAATGTACTAATCTATAGACTACAATGGGAATATAACGCTCCCCAAAACTACTTTTATCCAAATTACTCTTTGATCTCTTTATATAAATCTTTCCAGAATAATAAACATTACCATTTACATACTTAAAAACAATTATTAGTTTTGAAAGCCTGCAAGTTATGACCCAAATTTACCCCATTCTGCCTCCAATCACAAAAATATAATACTCTTTCGTTTTTTAACTGAAAATGACTTTAGGCTAAATGTTCTTTACTTTGATTCAAATCTCATTGTGCAAGAAAACATGAATAGTCAATATTTCCTCATGTATCACATCCATTTGTAATAACCAATTTATTCAAAGAAATTCATGACCTTCTCTCCCAGCCCACTGCTTAGCACTGACAAACCTGATATGAAATGCACTGTATTTATGAAACTACAACCCTTTTGGTTAGGTAAAACAAGAGGAACACATCAAGTTGTACAATGAGCATGTTCTTACATAACTGTAGATGGAATCACCAAATGTCGAAGCCAACAGTCATGGTAAGAAGCCAAGTGCTGGCAAACCTGGTTGAGTGTCCCCTGGGCTCCCACTTAGGAGCACTTTCATTAAGCAGAAACTGTATGTGCAAAAATGCCAGCTCCTTCATATCTTTGACAAGTTATGTGTCAGTGTTAAATTCCCATTAAATGCAAATTTGATCTTTTATAAAATCATACTTAAAGTTAATATTACAGAGCATCAATTTAGACTTCTGTATGCTTTTAAGAGGCTGAATAATTTTATTCATTCGAAGTTACTTTGTGATGTGTATAAGACAGAAATTTCATGAAGTTTAACTAATTACAACACAAAGCAAATTCTGTTTCAAATATATAAATAAAGCCATCCCACTATTTGCTTACTTACTTGGCTTCTTTTTCCTCTGGAGAGTTCTGGTCCTTGGAATCAACTGGTTTATTTTGCAGTAATACTTTATTTACCAGAAATAAGGTATTTTGGAAAAGCGAGAGTTGTGGATCCTTTAAACTATATGTTCAAACCTTTAAAAAATGTAATCATAATAACATAATCTTACAAATATTTTTTTTATATTTCAATTACTCAAAGAATGTACATTATTTAAATTATATTTTAATCTCCTCCACTCTGCAAGGTACATAAAACAGGTATTTTCACTAAACATGAAAAAAAAAATTAAAGTTCAGAGAAATTAAATGACTTTTTTGATGTCGTTTATGTTGTAAGTGAAAGACACACTATTAGAATCTGGATCTTCAAGCACCATAGAAAGCGTTCTTTTTGTCAATAAAGTCTTTTGAAAATATATTTAGTTCTCTGCTTTATAAAATAGAAGTTTCTCAAAATATTTTAAAATTTTCTTGATGAATCAAAAAATGTTATGCACAATTGACAAGTTGAACTATGTGGTAATATATTGCCATTTTCTGTTCTTTGGAGTATGAAAGATTGCTTTCTCCAACATTGTATAATTCCAAAATGTTGTGCCATTCTAATTGGTGAGCTTTAGTCTTAAATTGGCACTAAGAATCCCTAGAGGGTGACTGAGTTGTGCAGAACTTAACTTGCCTTTATACTAAGTGTCCTCAGAATATTGTAGTGTTTTGATGAATGTTTTTCTCCCTCTACCCATTGTTACCTGTGGACACTCCCACCATTGTTCAGGTGTCAGCAAGTTGTCTCACTACCATTTTTAATGTCCAAATACACTTCTAATGTCATCTTTTTCTGCTATTTCTATTTCTCCCTGTCTCTGCCCTCTTTAGTCTTGCTAGGAGTTAAGTTATTATATTTAACAATCTGGTAAAAGTGTTCCTTTCTTCAGTTTAATGAACTAAATGATTAAATTGCATTTCCTATTACCTTTTTGTTTTTATATGTGGTTCTTTTTAGCAATTTTTTTCACTGCCCACATTTAGTGCGTGTGTGTGTATGTGTGTCTGTGTATTAGATCAAATTCATGGTTGCTTAAAACTGCGATTACAAATAAGTGGAGACAGCACATTTCTAACTAGAACAAATTATTTGGAACAAAAATGTTAAATTGTCATTGAATTGAAAAAAATGAAAGAAAGTGATGGTCCTCAGTGTGGTAAATAAAGTAATTCAAAGGATATTTTGGATCCCTTTGGTGCCTGAAGTGGAGAATGGGGAATATCTATAATGGATTAATGGGATCACAGAATGTTATGGAATAGAAAAGTTTAGTGACCATCTGAATTAGGCCCTGAAATTCTCAACCATTTGTTCTAAGATGACTCTCACACCATGAACTACTTCCCAAGTTTATTCTTGGCATGTAAGCTATAAATCTATCTTTTTTCTCGCACTCAAAATTAGCATATATAAATGAAAATTAGTGTGAATGATATTATTCTAGAGATAGTCACCCTAAAATAAGATGTAAACCCTTGGAAAATTTGGCACTTTATCTGCTTTTAGAAAGAAATTAATCCCCAAACGCATCATATAGACTTTGAAAGAGCAAAGTGTCAGAGATGAGAGTCCAAGTATTTATGCAGAAAGCAAGTTCCAGAGAGGTAGAGGACTTATCTAGATCACACAGTACGTGCTGGAGTGCCAAGGTGAGAGACCACATCTTTGAGACTACTGATGTTCAGAGCATATCATGCTGCCTTACAATTAAAATGTAAGACCATGATGTATTAAAACATTGGAGAAAGGCAACGCAATGATTTTCAAACTGCACTATAAAACTGGAGCAGAATATTATTTTTCTTAATAATGTAACCCATAAAAATTATTTTAAAGTATCAATAGTGATAAGTTAACGGTAATGAAAAATTTCCGTCATGTAAATATTACCCAAAGGACAAAAAAAATTCACAAAAGATTCTTAAAGTGGAACTAGTTAGCACATTTGTTATCACAAATATCCTATTTCTATGCCATATTGGTAAAAAAAAAAAAAAAAAAGGTTCTAAAGCAATAGCACCATAATAATCAACAAATATGTATGTGATATAAGATGTAATTTTGATACTGAACAAAGTAGTTCTCAGTAAGCTTGTATCTACATGCCCAAAGTAGCAGGTGGAAAAGCAAAACTCTCTTCATGCAATTATTTGTGTATCTGGCTTAATTCATTCTGAACTGAATTGGCTGATGGATTTGGAATCAGGTGAAGCCCCTTCCCTTAGGCACTTACAGTGCAAAGCAGACAAAACCATTGTTGGTATTGACAGTAACCCGTGAACTAAAGAATGTACTCTAACCACAGAGTTAGAAAAGTTAGCATGAATTTTACCACAAAGCTATGCAAAATCATTGAAACAAAAATATATGCTAAAGTACTATAGAACTGTCTTAGTCAGCTCAGGATGTTATAACAAAATATCACATACTGAATGGCTTAAACAACAGACATTTATTTTTCACAGCTCTGGAAGCCCACATGGTCAGGTTCTGGTGAAAGCCCTTTTCCTGGCTTGCAGAGTAATGCCTTCTTGCTATATCCTCATGAGAGAGAAATTAGAGACAGAGACAGAGACAGAGATAGAGATAGAGAGAGAGAGAGAGAGAGAGATAGAGATAGAGAGAGACAGAGAGAAAGAGAGAGACAGAGAGCAGGAACTAACACTCTGGTTCGCTCCTTATAAGGGCACTCACTAATCCCATCATGAGGACTCCTCACCCTCATGACCTCATGTAAACCTAATTATCTCCCATAGCATCACTGTGGGATTTAGAGCTTCAATACATGAATTTTGGGGGAGTACAAACAATCACTCCATAATAAGACCAAAATAGTAGGTTTCATGATTTAAGGGCAAAAGTAGATTTTATTATTGATTAATTAGTGTACTTATAGTATCTTTTAAAATGGATATGTTGAAAAACGCTATTTGTG
The DNA here is from genome assembly GCF_000151845.1 of Pteropus vampyrus. Classification (NCBI taxonomy): domain Eukaryota; kingdom Metazoa; phylum Chordata; class Mammalia; order Chiroptera; family Pteropodidae; genus Pteropus; species Pteropus vampyrus. Next base: position 5,330,873 of record NW_011888839.1, read on the forward strand.
ATTCAATAGGCTACAGCTTGCTTTTTCTTACAGGTGCTTTTAATTGCACCAAGCTAACCAGGACAAACTGCTTGTCAGATATATGTAATTCTCCATCTATTATTTCACACATGGTTCAATTTTCTGTGATGATAAACTGTATTACACATATTCTTTGGGAGTGAAAAAATTACATCTTACTCTTCACTTGATCTTCAACCACTTCCTCTATGCTCTGTCATTGCCCATTACCCTTTATGCGTAATGATGCAGAATACATACATATATTCATAAAACAAGATGCATTTGACTTGAAACCATTCTGGCATCAAAGCAGTGTTTAATGCTGCTCATCTACCTGCCTTTTGGACATAGGATAGACAAGTCATCCAAATAAGCCTAGCCCCCTTTCAAAGTGAAGCAAACCAATAGACCAGTGGAAAACAACCAGGGAAGGTCAACAAAATTGGCCATTGTCAATAAGGAGCTTGTGGTTCTTCCTGAGCCAAGATCATAAAAAAAGGAAAGAGGAAAACCCCCACCAAACAGAGTCATAAACTGTAATGGTTGTTTAAATTGCCTTTCACTTTGCAAAGAATAAAACACTCTTTGGACATGCAAATAAACATGTCTCCAAAAGTGAAAGCCAAATCTTGTAAAGATAGTTGAAAATAAATGGTTAAACAATTTTTGTAAAACCTGGAAAACAGAGTCATTTTTAGCAAGCTTTTTATCTTAAAGCACATTAGGGATTTCGGAATGTGCTTTGTATAAATAGATTTAAATGTAGAATGATTTCAAGTCCCAAATGTGCAGCTAAAATATTTAATGCTTCACAGACTATATATGTCAAGTACGTTGAACTTACAATCAACAAATAATCAGTAGCCATACGTCTGTGGGAAAAAAGAAAAACAAAGTAAAATATCTAGACTATTCAATTTCTTAAACATTCGAATTTATTTTATAAAGAGTTGAGGCTAATTGAAGATGTTAAATAAGTGGTGAGAAAATTATGTGTCTCAATCAAACCACTTTGTTGCAAAGTTAAGTAGAACAGATTTTATTTTAAATATTAGCTTAATATTCTATTAACCCCTGTTAATTTGATTTTGAAAAGAAAAAAGAAAGCCAACCATCTCTTAATAGAAACCTGAGAAAGTTAGTTATATTTACATAAAGTAATTTGAAGACTATTCACCAAAATGGACAGGTTACAAAATAAGCCTCCATTCTAAATATATTTGAATTCCAAATTCCAAACTTAATATTAAAACTCAATACATTAATAAAATTTGAGAAGTAGCAAATCTGAATCACAGAGTATTTTAAAGGCATAAATTTGTAATTATTTGCAAATCTATACAATAAAACTAAAATAGCAATTAACCCCATATTGATAGTTCATACTGATTCTATTTTTAGTTATCATATTTATTCATTCCCTATTATACTTAAATTCACAAATTGTTTATTAATATGTATTTCTAAGATATTTAAGAAATTTGAATTTCAGAGTAGTTCAAACATTGCTCAACTCCGAGTTTATTAATCCTTATCTTTAATAAGAGAATATTTCTAAACAAAACAGGACAAACTTAGCTGCAACCCAATTGTCTAAACCTAAAATTAATTTAGATTCTGGAAACTGGTACTGACATGGTTTTATTTTCAAAAGTGTAAACTCCACAGGGTATGTTTGTTTATTTTGCTAACTACTTTATCTCCAGCACCTAGAATAATGTTGGACACCTGATGGGTACTAAAGTCTTTGTTGAATGTTGAATAAATATATTGTATTCCCAGTTATATTCTTAGAGAGAGTCTGTTACTTTCTCTGGTAGAGCAAAGATTGCAAGAGAGAAGCTCTGCAATTTGACTTTTTCATGTGGTCCAGACTTGTCTCCCTCTTAAAATTAGTACTTTCTCAAATAACTGTGTGCTATTATTTTTAGAAATAAGATTTTATTATATGATGTTGCTTTTAATCATATTGAATTGGAGAATCTTTAGAATGTGTATACTTAAGGAAAAAAAGCTCCTTGATAAGCTTCCTCCTCAAGGAAGTTAACTAAGTGCAAACGTTCCAATTTATTCAGTGTAACCAGGAGACTGATGTGAGCTGGAAATTTTAAAATGTTCTAAGGATTAGCATTTCAAAAAGACACATTACTACATCCTTTTCTTAAAACTCCTCATACGTAATTTACTCTGAGAATATTTCTCAAACATTAGTAGAAATAAAATGTTTCAAAAGATAAAATAAGGAAAATCACAAAGATTAGAAAAAGTCACTTTTTTTTTTTAGCATATCCACTGACAAAAGTTAATAAAACACTGCATGGAATTCATCTCCTTCAAAGCGATATATTTCAGAACTCATATAAGAGATCAGATTGAACATTTTGTTATCTATTACCCAAAAACAATCAATCATTTTTTATTTCCCAGAAATTATGTTTAGAGATGCTCTATAATTCTTCCACTTGACTTGTAGTCCTGGATCTCTGTTAGATGAAGCAAAGACCTAAAATATGTTTCAGTGATGTCTTTACACTTAATGTTTCCTTTTAATTTTTTAAAACTTTATTTTTTACTTCTGTTTTTAAAAAATACATGCCCATTTTTTTTTTTAAATGCAAACATTAACAAAAGACATGAGTTAGAAATTGAAAATACCCAAACTCCCAAATTCAGGACTACTAACAAATAATGAACATGCTTCTGATTTTTCTAATCCGCATATACTAAAGTGTATGTGTTTTGTGTGTTTAGACAGATAGCTATGCATATATATTTTTACAGAAATGTAATCATACCAAATATAGCATCATTAATATATCTTGTAAAACTTTGCATGCTAGTACAAGCAGACAAATCTAACTTTGTAAAGTAGCAGTATAATATTTTATGACTATAAGATATTTATCTAATATCAGGCAGGTAGACTGGAAAGTGTTTCCTTGTATTCTCTCTTACAAGTGAACATTCTTGAACTTAGATATTTCTTGTGTGTTTCTGTAAGATGAGTTTTATAGAAATGGGATTTCTAGGTCAAAAGATAATATATTTTAAAAATTGTAATAGCCAAATTTCTCTAGAAAGAGATTATATCCATTTATTTTTTCATCAATATGATGAAATATGCATTACACTTATGCCAACATTAAGTATCAATGTTTTTAATGTTTGAAAATATTTTAGATGATAATTATTTTAATTTGTATTCTAATTATTCTAAAAGATAATGGGTAGTTTATGTAGTTTATTCTTTTGTGGATTATTCAAGAACTCTTTGTATATTAGGGATATTTGCCTTTAGCCTGTCTTATTGTTCCAAATATTCTTCCCAGGTTGTTTATTTTCTAGTTTGGTCATGATATATATATTTGCCATAGAGATGGTTTGTGCTATGCTTAGTAAGATTTTCCATGTATGTAAATATACACAATATCAATATATCCAAAGGTGGAAATATAGCTTCAAAATATTTAGCCCTATCCCAACTTAAGTTTACATTTAGACACTAAAATGGTAGAGATGATAGATAGATATAGAAAGATAGATGATAGATGATGATGATGATGATGATGATAGATGATAGATGATAGATGATAGATGATAGATAGATAGATAGATGATAGATAGATATTCCATGCCACTAATATGCCTGTATTGATTTGTACAAACCAAATAGTAATTCTGCATCTATGTTTTCTTTGATTTTCTTTATGATTTAAAGTATTATATTTAAGTTTTTCATTCACTCGAAATTTATTTAATATAAGGAGTAAGACAGGGAATATAAGCCAGCCCCTTGAAAGGTTAAATAACTATCCTATTATCATCTATTAAATAATCCATTTTACTCCATTGATATGAAATTCAATCTTCGTTTTGTATACACTGTACAGATATTTAAAGGTCAGAGTGTTCCAGGAAGACAAAGCAGCTAGTGCAAAGGCTCTAGTGGCGAATGCCTGGAGTGTTCGGGGAACAGCGAAGAAGCCAGTGTAGCTGGAGAGGAGTAAGCTAGAACAAGCAGATGAGGTCATGTGGGACATGAGAGGACGCACATCATGTAGGACCTCCTAAACCACTCTGCATCTGAAGGATTTTTTTACTGGTTTCCTTTGTTTTGTTGGTCTACTTGTTAGTAGCCAGAGATGGCTATAGATTTGTTTAAATCTCCCATTTCATCTCTCTGTTACTTGTACATTTAAACTGTCTTTCTTTTTGGACAAATTTTAATTATTTTTTCAAAAACATATCTTTTCTCTAGAATTTTTCCAAAATTCATTAATATAGGAGAAAAAAATTCTTAACATTTAAAGTATATATTTCTCCTCAATTTATAGATGTTGCCTTTTCTCATTTTTCTTTTTGCTTCCCTTTCCCCAATGTTCTTTTTTCTCATTAAACTATCTAGCAACTTAGTCTTTTTCAACATGGTGTTTTTCATAAAACCAGCTCTTGGACTTATCTATGTCACAGTTTTCCTTTTTCTAATTCATTAATTTATACTTTTATTTTAAAAATTTTCCCCTCTGTATTCTTTGAGTTTATTTTTAGTTCTTTTTCTATCTTCTTGAGTTTGATATTTAAGTGATTCATTTTTATTATTTTATGTTTAATAAGTTACACATTTAAGTGATTCATTTTTATTATTTTATGTTTAATAAGTTACACATTTAAGTGATTCATTTTTATTATTTTATGTTTAATAAGTTATACATTTAATGCTCAAAAATTCCTATAGATGCATTCATAGCATTATCCTATAGCTTTTAATTTGTAATGTAGTATCTTTAGTTCCTAGAAATTCTACAGTAGAGAATCATTGCCAATCCCTAACAGGGTTTTGATCTTTCTTTTGACTGATGAATTGAAATTTGTAGGAGAGAGGTATGTATGTGTGTGTGCACATGTGTGTTTCTTAAATTGTTTCTGCTTTATCTGATTGTATTTTTGCTATAGTTTCCTGCTTTTTTGATTTTGTAAAAAACATGGTTTTTACTGCTTTTATTTTTTTCTTTTATTTTATTATTAGTTTCAAGTATACAGTACATTGGTTAGACATTTATATAGTTTATAAAATGATCCCCCTTATTGCTCTTTCTCTCCTGCTCTCCATCTAGCCATTACATTAACACTAACTGCATTCTCTATGCCATCTCCCCATCCCCATGACCATCTACCGACTACTAATATGTACTTCCTTAACCTTTCACCCCATTCTCACAGTCCCTGAGCCCCCCTCGCTTTTGGCCATCACCAGATTGTCCTCTATATTTGTGAGTCTGTTTTTGATTAGTTTGTTCTTTTTGTTCCTTAGATTCCACACGTAAGTGAAATAAAAGGTATTTATCTTTCTCTGACTTATTTCACTTGCATAATAATCTCTAGGTCCATCTATGTCATTGCGAATAGTAGCATCTCATTTTTTTTACGGCTGAGTAACATTCCATTGTATATATGAACCATAACTTCTTTATACAATTGTAAAGATCTGTGCACCCCTATGTTCATGGCAGCACAACTGACAATATCCAAGATGTGGAAGCAACCTAAATGCCCATCAACAGATGATTAGATAAAGAAGTCATGGTTCATGCTTTATTTCTTAAAACCTTTAGGTTTTACATTGGTCAATATAAGATTCTTTTAAACATTTTTAAAATAGATTTTCTTAAAAGCTGAAGTTTTACACTTAATAGCGAACCTGAATTTAAGCATTTGAAACTTATTCAAAATATTTTTCACTCTTTCTCTGAATTGATAAGAATTATAGAATAAACTGAAATTGCTACTTAACACTCATGCATAAAACTGAAGTCACTACTTGGCATTAATGCATCAACCTTAGAAATGCAATAAAATTCATTCAAACAATCCAACTGAGCCACAACAGTGTGTGAAGTTCCATGCTAAATATGTGGGATAGAATTATAAATGAGCAATAATCTTTTCTCTCTCATTGTAAACGATTAGTGAATAAGAAAGTTGTGAGCAAATACAAAAAAATAAATAAATAAAGACAGCAGATCACACACAAAGGCTGGCGAAAAAAACACAGTAGGAAGAAATTAATTCCAAGAGAAGGATCGATGAAGGCAATAGAGAATCATTGCCAATCCCTAACAGGGTCTCAAACATATATTGCTCAACATGTCAGGCCACCACTGAGATCAGAAAAGACATGAATTGTCATAATATATAAATTGGGGCTCAAAATACTATGAAGTCTGTGCTATAGATGTCATAGTTTGTATCATAAACCCAAAGTTGAAAATATTTCATATTACATCTTCCAGTGCATATTTTCTGACAAGACATTATCTCAGGTGATAGCACCACCCCCTACCCTGCTTCAACCCACATGATTGAAATGATATGTCTTAAGGGAATTTACATTTGAAAGCATGAATCTCCGAAGCCATACTAAAAACTAGTTAGAAAAAGAACTTCAGAAAGGAAAAATAAGGTTTTATAAAACAAAATGGGACATTTCTCTTATTAAAACATGCCATGGAACTCCAAGGATTGTGATGCACAGGTGCAGAATAATGAGCCCCGATTTGGCAATGAAAAATTCTGTGAAGGGTCCAATAATATGTTATGCTTCATTAATATAAGAATTTTTTTACATTTATACTGTGATTTTCACCCTTCATTATCCCAAAATGCTTTATTAACTGAAGCACTATGAAGAAAATCTCACCACCACCTTGGGAGAAGTTCCTAGTGCTGTGTTTTTAAATTAAAATATCAAAAACAATTTTAAGGGAGAACAAAATGATACCTAAATGGAAGTTTCAGTAATATCTAAAGCTAGCAAATCTTAGCACCATGGCATGTTAAGTTTAGATTTATACAGAGTCATTAATTTGCACTGAGGATAAGGGCAAAGGTCTGGAATGAAGTGATTGTTTAACAGCAGATTTGGATGTCCTCTCTTCTGCCTGGCAAGTCCTTGAGTGACAATATCTGCATAGTTAGATGTAAAACTGCTACATGATACTTCATACAATCTCTTTAGTCTGCTCAATTCCTTATCCCTGAGAAGTAAAATTAATTCTCATTAGCCCCCTTCTCTTCTACCTAACATTTCTCTGATGCTCCTAACAGAAGAAATACGGAGAGAGAACAGAGATAACAGCAGAATCCTTCCCCTTTCCTTGGGGGTACGGTAGTAAAGGGGAGATCTTCCTCCTTCCCCCTGCAGAAATACACATTTCCGTGAACTCAAGAAGCAGAGTCAGGGAGTCACATCTGTGCTCTTGGTTTGGCGTTTCCCTGAAGAATGCATGGGCTATATACAAATGTGCCTTCCCCAGGATAGAAGCAGCAGCCTTATCCATAAGGGGTTGATAGGGAAGCTGCTGGCGAGCAGTGGTTGCAATGAAATTCATCAGAAGGAACAGATTGAGACTTTCTGCCCTGACAGTGTAACCATGATCATATCATGGTTGTTTTGATAACATCTCTAGGTTTCTGTTTTGAAACAAGATAAAATATAAAATGTATTTTAAACAAAACCAATATAAATTTTATTCATCAAAAAGCAGATTGGATTTGATCTCTAAAAGCTGTCTACCTTCACAAAACTCTAATTCTTCCCTTGGATGAGCTCTGTCCAATATGTGGTCTCTGATACCCACTTCTTCAGAACCTAGAATGATTTCCTATGTTGACTTCTTTTTTCCTAATAGTGTAGGAACATGGATTAGAGCTTATGAGTTGGATGATCTTGGGTAAATTACCTAATCTTTCCTTACCTACATGTGCCCACATGTAAACTGGGGGAAATAATCATACTTATTGCATAGGTTTACAAGAATAGTACTTCATGCATAGAATGTTCTTTAAATAAATGTTTATTGTTAATGGTAAGGTTTTACAAGGTATAATCAGATAAAAATTTTGAAAATCACAAAACAACAAACTGTAAAAAAACTAACAACCAAAACAACATTTTACAAATTTACGTATTTAAAAGCAAGATGCTTAGCATTTTATCATACCTATTTCCCTTAATACTATAATTGGAGCACTTTCTCTTGTCATTAATATTTTCAACTAAGGTTTTAACAGTTGTATTACAGTCTCTCGTATGAGAATATATTGTAATATATTTAAATTCCCCTATTTAAGAAACTGGCTCTTTCGAATCTTTACTATTTGAGAAATGCTGGGCTAAATATCCTTCTGTGCAAATATTGGACTAAATTATTAATTTTTATTTATTCAGGATATAGTCTATGAGTAGGATTTCTTGGTCAATAGAAATTCACATCCTCGGAGTTCTGTGGCTCCCAATTGCTGTCCCAAAGGGTTATCCTAATTAGCGCTTCTAACAGTGGAGTACGAGAGTCTTGTCAAAATGCACCCTATTAAGTATTGTACATTATCTTTAAGTAATCTTTGCCAATTTGATAGATAAAAGCTGCATATAAATAATATGTTAATTTGAATGTCATTGTTTATGGAGAGATTATACTTTTGTTTTCTCATTTTTAAGGTTTTATATTTCTTCTGCAAATTGTTCATTTACCTCTTTTGATCACCTTTTTAATTATAGTAGTTGTGCTTTATGAATTTATTATATAACCCTTTGTCATATTTTAACAATTTTTTTCTCTCAATTGCTATTCATCACTTACTTTCAATGAAAAACACAACTTTCTTCATTCCCAGGGGAAATCCAGATGACTACAAATCAGACCACAAATTATCTGTTAATACTTAAAGAGAAAGACTTTGAGAGTATGACTATTATCATAACTAAAGATAAAACTAAGAGAGACACATTGGGTGGTGAGGAAGAAAAACTGAATAGTCATGGAAGGCATACATGGACCACAGAAGATTGTATTAGTCAGGACAGGACTATGACACAGCATTCACAATAACTAGGAATCCTAATTTTTAGTGGCTTAAAATGACAAACATTATTTCTTGTTCAGAGTAAATATTTCCCAAGAGTTGGCAGGGAGCTCTTTCACAATCACACTCAGGATTTCAGGCTAACACATGAATTTAAAAACGAAGAAATAAAAGAAAATTAAAATCAAGGTATGTTTTCTAAGATGGGCCAATGTCAGTAAGTACTGCTTTTTGCTGTATAATCGCAAAAAAAAAATTTAAAAAAAGTAGCCTATAACTTCTCTAGTACCTGAGTTGAAGTGCTTTATAAATATTTATCATTATTAATGGTCAGATTATACCTCAAAGCAAAACTGGGTTCATAATTCCCTGTCCAAAGCTCAATTCAGCAACATGGAGGAAAACCAATAAATGTGAGCTAATAAATTTTTAATATATTAATAATAGTGGGCCCTGCCCACTAGGGATATGGTTTAAGAATTGGATTTTTCAGATTACTAACTTCTCCTCACATCTGGATCTATGTAAGGCTGGCTGGTGGATGGAGTTAAGAAAGAAGGTAGAGACACAAACTTGTTTACTGCTTCTACATTTTTTTTTAATTAAAATTGTTGGGGTGACATTGGTTAATAAAATTATATCAGTTTCAAGTGTACAATTAAATAATATGTCATAAGTATATTGCTTTGTGTGTTGAACACCCAAAATTAAATTCTTTTCATCATAATATATTTAACATCTTTTACCACTACCTACCTCCCCTGTCCCCCTTCCCACTACAAATAATGAAGTGATACTGAAATATTATCTATTTTTCTAAAATGCTATAGTATAATGTGGTATGTGAAAAAGAATCACGAGACTGAATAAAGTCAAAAAATGAAGGGTCTCTCTCCTCCAAAAGGAAACAGCAGGTGATACTGACTGAATGTATCATCATCTAATACCTGCTGGCTCAGGTTAATGTTGATATATGGGGCACTAGTTCAATTGATCGAATATCATATTCCTGAAAAATGAGTCAACATGTGATCCAAGGAAACCTCTTCCCCATATGTATCTATTTACCTCTTAGAAATAAGAGGAGATGAGATGAAAGTTTAGATGTATCGGTTCAAATACTTTCCTATTTTCAGGAAAGGAAGTCAGAGTATGGACATCTTTTAATCTTAAAAACAACACTCCGGGAATCAAACATTAGTCCTTCCTCAATGTCTACTATGTTCTTTAAATATCCTGCTGTGAGAAAATTCACTATTGAGGAATTTAAGACTATGTAGAAATGGATTTCAGGAATTAATAACAAGAGGTGTAATGCAGGAGCTCCAGGCCAAGAAACTGCACCTGAGATATTCAAAGAAAAAAGAAAAAGAAAAACACCAGAAGGACCAAAGGAGTGGGACATGCCATTTATCACTCACGAGGCAGAGGAGCTCCAATGGTGTGAGTTGGAGCTTCAAGAAGAAACTGCTGCTGGCTAAGAGCAAGCAACATGTTATACACACAGGCAGAGGGAGGGATTGTTTATCTCTTTGAGGGAACAACCGCCTCTCCATCCACCTGTGGACGGAAGCGAGATGTGTTGCTGGGTTACAGGAGCTGATATCATCCATGAGAGCAGCAGAAAATGTCCTTGGGAGCAGGCACTGCCAAGGGCCCTTGGTATACTGCCTTCCTTATGGCTGCTGACCAAGCAGCCATCTGTCTTCTGAGTATGTGTAGGAGCTATGTTCTGAATTAATCCCACATGAGGGAACCCGAGAAAGCCCTATAAATATTTTCATATAAACCAAAATAAAAGAAAAATATAGTAGATTAAATAGAATTGCAAAGACATTATATATCTTTAAATGAATAATAACTAATATCCTATAATTAATTTCTATTTTCTTTTCCTTCCTTGCTGGAGCTAACTCAGGATCTCCTGTCCCATTGTTTTAGTGAGAGACTAACCAATTGTCTTTGTTTTGTTGCAGCTATAAATATACTGTAGAGGAATCTCATCCCTTATAAAAAGTTCAATGCCTTTCTGCTCTTATGACCTAAATTCTGAGTTCTCTTTCCAGAAATCCAAGAAAACCAACATAATTTGCTTACCGAACATATAAAAATGAAGGGAGATAAAGTAACAACAATACTGTAGGCAATCTTACAACTTTTTCAATGTATTACAGGAAAGTAGATCTTATAAAGAAATAACCCCATTCCTGAAACATGCCAAGACAAAAAGACATTTATTCAGAATTAGCTTCATCCATGAACCTAACCAAAGCCGGTATAAATTAGGACACAACAAAAGACTTGGACCTGGCTCTGTAAAAACTTCTGACACTTTAACTTCTTCCTACCTAACACAGAAAAAGATTTAAGGTTATTTGCCATGTCTTTCTGTATTTCTGTTAAGTCAACATTACAAAACCCTTACCATGCATTGCTGATCACCATTGTTTTATTTATCTTTATGCTAGAGAGCTGAAAAAGTTGAGCCCTTCCCAGGGTGTGGTGTTAGGTGCTTCCACAAGTGACAGACCAGTCAATCTCTGTTTTTCCCTCCCACCTTGAACAAAAAAAATAAGCAAAAGGAGAAAAAAGAAAAAATGTACACTGTTTGCTATGGACTGAATTGTGTCCCTCTCCCCCAAATTCATGTATTGAAGCCCTACTCTCCAATGTGATGATATTTGAAGAAAGGTCTGTGGGAGGTAAATAGGTGTTGAGGGTGGAGCTCACATGATGGAATTAGTGTCCTTATAAGAAAAGCTATGAGGTTTCCTCTCTCCACTTGCCATGTGAGGACACAGCAAACAGATGGCCATCTGCAAGCCAGAAATAAAATCTTCACCAGGAACCTGGTTAGCCAGCACTTTGATCTTGGACTTCCCCACCTCCAGAAGCATGAGAACTAAATGTCTTTTTAAGACCCCCAGGTGATAGTATTCTGTTATAACAGATGAGCAGACTAAGACTCTGTCCCAGAATGATGATTTATCTTTCATAGTTTAGTATACTGTGGACAATTCTAGTACGTTTCTAAGAGTTACTGCTTTTTCTTCTTATTCAGAGCTTTGGACACTATACTGTGATATTGGGGAGAAGCAACAGGACCATCCTCCACCAGTGGTTTCTCCCTTGCACTTCCCCTGGGCTCCTTTCTTCTCCCAAGTCTGAGGCCCCCATACCTCATATTTTTCACCACAAAATTGCTTCAAAATCCACATCTAATAAAATTGAAATTCTCCATGTTGAGGAAGTACTTTTTGAAACAAATTTTCAAAGGAAAGTTATCGTATGAGGATGGACTAAATTAAGAAATTGCAACTCAAAAATGTGTTATGGTATTTTTTATATTATACATATGTTACTGCACATTAATAAGATAAAACTTAATTTAACAGAATTTTTTTCAAGTTGAAGCATTTGTTCTTTCCCTAGCTTTAAGCAGTCTTCAAAATTGTGACTGATTCCTTTTCAGTGTTATGTGTGAAAGGGTGGGAATACGAAAATTACCTCACATTTTGATTTTAGAAGAAAATTTGTTATTTTGTGCAGAAAGTCCTGTAGCCCGCATGTCCAAGACTTTCTCAGGCACAATTTGGTGACCATAAGCACATTAGAGATGTGATCTAACATCTTTGGGGCTGGACCTTGTTATTGACTCTAGGGAGAAGTGTACTATTTTAGGATACCCTCATGTTGTTCTGATCTATGCTGCTTCACTAACCATGGTGCCTTAGTTCTCCCTCTTCAAAGGAGAATATTGACCCTCAAAGGACTTTAGTGTTGTCCTCATGTTTCAAGGGTTCTTTGGACTTTAATATCCAAGTTGGATCTACAATGTAATTCCTAGGGAAGCTTAGAGAAAATCTGAAGCATGAGTTTCAGGCTCGCAAAATTCAGACACATTTATAGAAGAACTACTGTGTTTCTCCAAATTTTTTCTTCCTCTCTTTATTTGCAGATAAATGCTCAGTTTACCAATTCATGACTTCATTTTTCCTCAAAGGCAAATATTTTAGTGAAATGATTTTGGTATTCTTCCTCTTCTAATAAAATAAAGCATAATTTGTAACCTCTAAACCCTTGCAAAAGTTTCAGGAATACTAAGCTTAAAAATCAGTGTTACTGCTAATCATTTCAAACTTTAAGGGCTACCATTATGTTTGCTTCTGTATCTTTCTTTATGTTTGTTTTCCATGTGTTTAAAGTGCTAATGACATTCATTGCTTTTGAGATTTATCAGATTAGCACCACTGTAACAGTTTATGGTGTTACATTTTACAAGATTCACTTAATATAATTTTAATTATCACTGAAAAATGGCTACTAGTCATAAAAGTACTTTAGAAATTATAAGTTACACCCACTCTAAATTAAAAGTCAGGGCTTGTGCTGTTAATAATAATTTTATAAAATGAGAACATCACATGGCAGAGTAGCTCAAAATTGAAATATTCATATTTTAAATAACAAAATACATTTAGAAATATAAAACTGCCAAATAAAATGGGTTCTTTGTGATAATAGTTTATGATGCTGTAGAAAATTACTGGTATGACAATTACAGGTTATTAGCAATGTGTATTATTTTAAGAAACAAGATTTATTTTGGAAATCTTGGCATTCTATCACCATGTGGTAGCTCTAAAATATTATAATGTGATGGTTAAAACAGTGCAAGAATACTTCAATACTAAGCACCATGAAGATTCTATTTACATAAAAGATATACCTAATTTCAAATCATTTACAAACAGAAAATCAATAAATGATTTAAGTATTGACTCAGGAACCAATATTGCCAAGGATCTCTAAAGATTTTGCAAAGTTTTTAAATTCTAGAAGCTCCATTTCAGGTGTTATTTTCTAAAGTATCAACTCTTTATTCCAATCAAACCACTACATAAATTAGAACATTTATTATTTCATGTAACTACTTCTTCCACCCTAAACATGCTATAGGATTTCTACCTCTCTAATTTTGCTTAAATTTCTTCCCTTACCTCTCGCTAGATGTTTTCCATATTTCTCAATAACCCCCTAATTCCCACCTCAATTTGTATTGGGTCGTATATTATTTTCAAGACTTTTTTCAAGTCTGAGAGTTATTTAAAAATTCAAAATTACACATAATTCTTATCTAGGGGTTAGATAAGTGTTGGATCCTAAAAGGCTGGACAACAATGGCAGGGATGGAGGGCATTAGTGACTTAAAGCATGAATCCAAAGGCAGATAAATTTGTAGATGAGTTAGTCAGAGGAAAAGAACAGGTAGTACCAAAACATGCCTAGTCAAAGGTTCTACACTTTATCTGAAATTCAAGTCATCCATTCAAGCTAGGGTATGTGGTGATAGCAAAAAGAGCAGGTGGCTAGTCTTTGGAAATCTGGCAACAGATATTGAAAAACCAGCTCTGAGAAGTTGGATCATGAACATAAAATTCATTCTGTGGGAGATCTGGAGCAGAGGTGGGGTGGCAGTTAGGAATTCATGCACAGAAGCCCAATGGAAGCTCCATTACAGGTAACAATGCAAAAACAAACATAAAAAATTACTCACAGATTCACAAAACAGGAACTTAGATAATAGGTGAGGTGCTGAGGTCAGAGTGGAGGCAAACACTGTAAGAAACATATTAGCCAAAGGCTGGGCAGAAGTCATCCTACACTACAAATTAGGAGCTATAGTCATAAACAGGAGAAAAGTGGTCCGTAACCCACTGCAAAGCTGACTCCTATGCAATTTCAAAAAATTCTCATCATTCGTGAAGTCCATCTGCATCCTTTGGTGGTACATGGGTCACTTTCATGAATAACTGGGTCTCAAAATATGAGGTTGAAGCCTAGAAGACCATCGTCCTCCTCTGTGGTGCTTCCCACCCGTCCTAGCTCTAACTTCTAAACTCCTGTAGTAATTATTATTTTCCTCACTTATTTGACCTTTAGAATATGCTACCATATATGTTTTTTTAAATATATTTATGTTTATGATCTCCCTCTCCCCTGAAGTCTGAGACAATATTTTAAATTTCTTTGCCCGTTTTTTTTCCCAGGAGCCTGGCATACTTGCAGGTGATGGTGAGGTTTTAAGACAGATGGGAAGAGCTGGCAAAGATATTGACTTCGAAAACTCAAATGCTTAACAATTTTGAGGGGAAGGGGTAAATTTATTTACCTTGAAAACTGGATATTGCTCCAGTGAGCTTCCAAATATCAGATAAACAGCTGTTCAGACTAACCAGATCAATTTTAAATCCTTGGCAGAAGAATAATCTCACAATCCTCAATATTATGAGAAAGGGGGGAATGCAGGGAGAGAAAGAGAGAAGGAGGGAGAGAGGGAAAGAAGGAGGAAAAGCGAGAGAGTGGGGTAGAGGGGGGAGAGAGAGAGAGAATGGGTGTAGTATGATTAACTTAAACTTATTTAAATGAGTAGAATTTTAATAATCATCTTTTGACTACGTATAGAAAAAGTGATTAAACCCATTGAAAAGAGAAAATTTTAAGAGGCTCAAAATCAGAGAAGATTGTGGTAGAGCCATTATCTTCAAGTATATAGAAGCGGATAGCAGGATTAAAGAGACTGTGAATAGAGAAACTTCTCATCGCCCTAGAGAACAGACTAGATTTCAGAGTTAATCTTTTCCCAGCCAACTAGTGAGATGCTTTGTGAACTAACTGGTGTTACTGTGGTTCTGGAAAGTCTTGCTCTAATTTTGCTTATAAGAATGTTTGTTTTAATGAAAGCATTGATGGTTTTGTATCTCAGCATAATATCTTCTTTGTGCTGGTGGAAGCTCATATACACATATTCGTTCAACAAGTAAACACACAGATAGCAGTGTTCCATGAAGCTTTTAGATATGAATTTAAAGATATCTTATGTGCAACTTCTCAAGTGCTGTCATGACATAAGTCCTATTAACACTGAATGGAAAGACAGAATCACCAGTCCCATAGTTGTCTCACCAGCTGGCCTCAGTGATTGAAGTATGTGTGCCCTGAATACTGCTCATGGATGTGAAAGCTCTAGTTTATTCAATTCCCTAGTGGAGGAGGAGCAGAGATATGGTAATGACAAGTCACCAAGAGCAAAGGGAAACAGAAGACACACTTCTAAAATGCACTGAAGTGTTACATAGCCATATACTCTAGGCTGCAAGCAGAAGTCAAAGTAGATCTTAGAATGTAATTTCGTAAGCCATAATGCTGGAAGTTATCTCAGAGTTCTCCCAGAACACTGTAACTTGCAGTCCTTAGAGGGAGAACTTGAGGCCCAGTGAAACAAAGTTATTTGACTGGAATCATATGCCTGGTTAGCAATGGCAGGTCAACTAGCATTTCAGATTTTTGGAGCCAAGACTTTGAGTGACAGTGTTAGAGGCAATTTACTGGCCAGTGCCTACAAAAGATTTTCATTTAGAAAACAAGGACAAGTCTTTATGCATGAATAATGGAAAAAATGTATTGGCTGCCCATAGTTTTTTTAAATCTCCTTTTAATTATGTAGCTATCCATTTCTGTTACTAGCGTCATCTTCAAAAAAGACGGAGAGAGCATCACATAATCATTCATAATCTGAATAAGCACTGTCATCTTCACTTAAATCTCTCACTTAGCAACAGTAACCCTAACAATTGAACTCAGTAGCTTTGCTCTACTCAGAGGAAGCCCCTACAAATTCAGTGTGATTCCTGACTTAAAAAGCCATTTGCCCCTTTTCATTCCATTAGTCTCCTAAGCACACGTTCATTCATTTATTCATTCATTCATTTAACCTCTCATTCAAGAAATATTTGTTTGTGCCTACTATGTTCCAGACACCATTTGGGGTTATAGAAGTAAGTACAATGACAAAATAGAAAAGTACTTTTCATCACTGGACTTAAATTCTGGTTGATACAATTAAATATGATAGACAAAATACCATATGACTATCATGAGAATACACATTTATAGTTTAAACTATCTCTTACAAAGGGAAAGAGAGATTCAGCTAAATAACTTTCTATTGTGTTTTTCAACTTTACTATTTTATACCTGTTAGAGTAATTGCTAGATATTAGAGGTGTAATAAACTGAGATTTTAAACATCTTCTACATTACAAACTCCTATTCAGAGCAAAACCACAAAATCCAAATATGTTGCATATTCCTTTTTTCTACTGGGCAGTCACATTTATATTGTCTATAGATAATCACCATCCTTGCCCCTCACCTCAGAATAATAAATTATTCCAGGAAAAAGTTTTAAAAAATCTTGTCTAGTTGTCTAGGAACTAGCCAGTCATAGCTAAATTCAAGGTGACCTTACTTCCCTACTATCCTTCCCTCCCTCCTGCTCTTTCTCTCAGCACTTGCATGATACTCATGGCTTCATAAATGAAGCACTTGCTGTGATGGAGACAAGAAGCCACTTTCCCCTTGATTCTCTCCCTGGAGCCCAGCAGACAGAAAATGTACCAGCTCTGTTTTCTGAAGCTAATCAACACAGATCCATACTTTGAATGTAAGTTACATTAGGTAAATGTGAAAAGAAATTAGAAAATAAAACACTATAACCTCAAACACTCTATTTCTTTTCATTTTGGTATACATGTTCTGGTGTACAGAGGATTTAACATAGAAGAAACTAAAATAAAACGTGATATAATCAGCAAATAGTTTGCTTTGCATGTATTCACTTAGCTCTTTAAAAATACAATTACTAGCATTTTCTGCGTTATTTAATTCCACTCTTCTAAATTTGATTTTCTGAGAAATATTAGCATTAAATCACTGTGTAGTGGCATATTATTCATAGGAAACATAGTTGCCAACTAAACAATGTATCAAAATTCAAGTTTGATTTTTTTTTTAATTTCATGTTTTTATTTATTGCTCCTGAGAATGCTTGTGTGCCTCTGAAATCCTAGGAAAGTGTAGGGGCCTGTGCTTTTCTTAATCAACAAATATTTATGTGATAAATAGAATGCCTTTGGCTAAGAACTTGCATGTCGACTTGCATCCTGATGAAAATTTAAATAGCTGATTAAACTCCTCAAACACAGGATTTATAATGGATGCCACTATCATTTTGCAAAGTAATTTAATGCATATTTAGTGCAATTATTATGTGCTCTCTTTTCATAAGGAGACCCAGCTGTGATTCTGCAAGTGCAAGAAAGAGAGCAATTGGTATAAGGGCATCAGTTTGTTGAGAATTGTGTGAAGAAGTTCTTCTCAGCCTCATTTCATTAGAGATATATAATTGTAGCTTTGAAAGAACTTCATGATGTTGCTATTATGTATGGTATGCATTTTGAGTAAAGCAGATAAACAATGTAATATTCAACACTCAAGGACTGAAATATCTATTTGGAAATTCCTATCACTAATTAAATAAACACATTTAAATGAGCACGCTCCTATGGTATATCCTTTATTAGACTATGAAGGGCTAAGTGAGCTATGGACACAAGGATGTTAGCCGTCACGCCTTACACATAGTCCAACAGAAGAAATGAAGATTAATATTTACCTTTTACCACTATGTGAATGAAACATACATGTTAAGGTCTAAATTAAGCCAAATAAAAGTTATTCTCCCAATTTCCAAATATTTTACTTTCCTCAGAAATTACCCCGGACTTTCTCAATTTGAATGTTAATTTTTTAAAATTATTATTATTATGAACCCTCACTTCATGCTCTTCTAAGATATTCTTTGAAGACAGCATATCAAATAAGTTTTTGCAAAGAAACCTTAGAAATCATGGTGCTTCACAGATAGAAGAAAAGAAGACAGAGAAGCCAAGGAAAAAATGGGAGATATATTTTCAGATGAGCATTAAAATGAATCTAATTAATGTAGTCCTATAATTTATTTCTAAATTGTCTGTAGTCTGAACCACTAACATTCTCATTTTATATCCTTTTATGAGGAGAAAAAAGACAGGCTTATTCAGTGTGTCATATTTTATATGTTTTCTTTCTGTTGCTTTTAATAAAAATGTTATCAAATCTTTCCAGTGTATTTTGGCATCACTGAGTCAGCTTGTATGTGCATGCCTGAAGCAGCCTTCTTCCTGTAAGCACCTGAAATCTGTTATCAGCATCATTTCCCTTCCCAAGAAGCATGATAAATACCTTGGTCCTCGGAACCTCGCAGAAATTGACATGTTGAGACTACTAACTAAAAATATGTCAATTCTCACCTCTTTTAAAATAAAATCCAGGACTAGCTATAGAAACTAAAAATAACTGAGAAAATAGACAATAATATCTTAACAGAAAAGAATATTATTTAAAAATATGAGTATTTTGCTATAAAGGAAATGTAATAAAGGTGCCATGTGCTATATTTATCATTCCTTCAATCTGCCGTTCTCTTGAGAAAGACATAGTTGGGAAGGAAGAAAATCTACCTTTTTTTTAAATGGGAGAATAAGCAATAAGAGCACTAAGTTATACATATGTGTATATTTTTATATATTTATATATATTAAGTTATTATAGAAATATATATTTAAATGAATTTACAATAATATAAGGGAATGCACTAGGGTGTGGGATCCTTCACAAGAGTTAGTCAGTTTAGTTGTTCGGATTTCTGTGAATCAGGCCTCTCAATCCAGTGCTTAAAAGGTTTACTGGGGAGAGCCAAGGAAAAGATATCAGTTTAAAGCTTCATTTATCATGACTTCTCAACTAACTAACTTCTCAGGGAAGACACAATTTTAATACTTTGGAGTCTGTATTTAATAACCACTGTTGATTTTTTTAGTAAATGTTTATGTATTTGTTCATCTTTTCAGCCAGAGCTAGAAGGGGAAAAAGCCCTCCAGGTAGATTAGTTCTAATGGAAAGGAGACCGGGAGAAGTGTGGAGCCAAGAGGAGAGAAAGGCTTTTAAATGCTTTCCCTCCAGAGAAATCAGTAAATTGTGGCAGAATTTGGATAGTTTTGCTCAAAGTGCATCGACTTGAGAGAACTGTCCTTAGCACTGAGAGGGAAAGATTGAGGTTAAGCCTCTTAAAAGCACTGAGGTAAGAAATTAGTTTTTTCTCAACTTCCTATAAATTTTATTTTCACAGAATAATTTAACATGTGTTCTTAAAAATGTGTATTTTACAGAAATATCAGATACATTCTAATTTGAAATTTAAAATAATGTTAATTTATTTGGGAGTCAATATTTACAATTTTCATTATAAGCTTTGTTCCTCCATTTTATCAGCCAATTTCAACTCAGAGTTTAACAAATATCTCTTGAAGCTCTGCTTAACATCTAGCCTTGAGCTATGAGTGCAAAGGATACATTAAAAAAAAAAGAGTGACCTGTCAGATTGAGTCCACCCTAGAGAAACCTACTGCTTAGTTAAGCTGTCTGCAACTAGAGTTTCCTACTAATGGCAAAGAAGTTTGTCCCCTGTTCTGGGTGGACAGGAAGTAAAGCTTAGTCTAAAAGATTTTGTAAGGTACAATTTAGTAGCTGCTGGATCAGTTCAATTGACTCTTTTTTGGTTTGAATATGTGTCAGTAAAAAGGATTTTACAGTTATTGAGATCTAGAGTGACAGAAGTGTTCTGTCCTCTCCAGAGCTACAGACTCAGCAAGTGAGTTCTCTACAGTCTATCCTAAATGGAGAGAATTCTGCAACCTACCTTGGTTCTCTGTTGCTGTCCCTGTTCCAGCCTTTTATATAGCTTCCTGGCAAATAATTTTGACTAAAGAAGGCTTTTAAAGGGTGTGTAAGTAATACTGCTGGAACTACTGCACAGCCATAAAGGCAGATTATGAATCTAGAGCTTGTGATGCATGTTTTAGAGCAGGTTGAGAAATCTTCAAAAAAATGAACAAAGAAACAGGTAGTAAAGATCAACAGAAATATAGGAACTGGAGGAAGTGTAACATTATCAAAGGCACCATATTATTATAGCAACTGGCGAAGACCCACCAACAAATGCACCATCAGTAGCAGGAAGGAAATACGGTTGGAGGT
Source organism: Pteropus vampyrus (assembly GCF_000151845.1). Taxonomy (NCBI): domain Eukaryota; kingdom Metazoa; phylum Chordata; class Mammalia; order Chiroptera; family Pteropodidae; genus Pteropus; species Pteropus vampyrus. Next base: position 5,351,717 of record NW_011888839.1, read on the forward strand.
GCATCATGATATCAAGGATTTGAAAAGAAGAGTGATTTTTAATATGAGTTCTGGGAGCAAGACTCAGCAGAGATACACTATAATAATTCTGTAGAGAAATGATCTAATTCGAGTTCCCATTTCCAGGAATATATCCTCAACACTGCCAGAGCTTGTCTGTATTCTTTTTTAGAAGAACAGAGCAAGAATTCTGGTTAGGTATGGCCAATTGTAAAAAAGTTTTGCGCATGTATCCTCAGTAAATGTAAATCTACTTCATAACATACTACTAAAGTATTTAGTACATTATAGAAAAAATTTAAAAAGAGGACATAAAGATTAAATAAAACATAATTTAAAACTTTTAAGTTAATGGTACAAAGCTATTTTGCTCCTTCTACAATGTTCTCTATAATAAATGTGGTAGATGATATTTTATTATTTTTTATAAACTTGGCTTAAACTTTATGATTCAGCTATTTGAAGGTCTAGCTTTAAGTCCAGCTTATTTAAATACAGAGAGTTTTTTTGTTTTTTTGTTTTTTTTGTTATCATAGTTAAAAGATAGCTAAAAGAATACATAGTTGCAAGTAGATGCACATCACTAGCTATGCTTACTAAATCATAAAATTCACTTTTTAGTCTCATTTACCAATTAGACAAAATTTTCTGCCATAATTCAGATACAAAATTTCCATTTCTCTGATATTAATCAGTTGTTCCTATTGACAAATTGTAATGAAATGATTTTCTGATTTTTTAAACAAATGAGTTCAAAATTCACTGAATAACTTTATTTGGAAGATTTTCCAAATAGGTTAGGTTATTCAGTTTCCCAGTTTTGTGAGTACAAGAGTTTTTATAGGTGACACATTATTTTTAGCAATAAAATTACACAGCAGAGGAAACATTTCCAAATATTCATTTTTGAAGTCCTCTCTCTTTAGTGAGATTTTTTTAAATAGCATTTACTTTCTCCTTTATCATTTAAATGTCACCTTTACCTTCGAGAGGGATTCGGTAATTTTTAAAATATATCTTCTAGATAGTATATTGTTGAAAGCCATTTCCCTCACAAAAATGTTTAGTATTTAAAATATTAATCTTTTTATAAAATAAAATGAAAATGTATAACTTTTAAATTCTAACAACTGTTTTAAATATTCTGCCACAAGAAAAAAATGGCAAACTTCTGTGTGAAACATATTTTCAAAGTCATTCATTCTCTTACTACAAAGCACTTAAAATTATATATCTAGGTCTTGCTTTTATGAAAATAACCACATTAGTGGCAATAAATGAGAAGTAAACTATACTTTTTGTCACAAGATAGTAAAAACAAATGAGTGAGGGCAGCGCTGTCAACATTGCCGCATTGTGAAATTTCCAATTTTTCCTTCAGAATGTCTCAAAGACCTGGTTTTACTGAGAGGTCAACAGCCGTGGGAACCAGAGTTAATCAATATATTGATTATTAGAAAAGCTTAACTTTTCTATGAAAAGTAATACACGCACACACACAAAATAAACACCTCTAATTATAGCTCATGGCTGGATTTTCTACACAACCATTTAGAAGACGTAAGGAGAGGACCTGTAGAAAAAGTAAGCAAAGATTTGGGATTTCAATCCAGGTGTTATAAGGTCCAGAACCACATCTTTAGCCATCTTACACACAGTGTAAAGTGTGTGCAGTGGGAATGTCTGGCCTGTCCCACTCATCCAGATGTGTGTATAATAAGAAATGACAAAAGAGATCTACCTCCTGGGAATTTAGGTATCCAAGAGGAAAGGAGACTGCTCGTTTTCACTCATGGGTCACAGAGCTCTTACCATTTGTATAAGGACCAATGCTTTGACCAGACTTTCATGTTCTCCTTTCCTGAGTAGAACAACTAAAAGGGGAGATGTGTGAAAGAACCAATTAATTCCCACTGCACTCTCTCAAATTAAAAGAATAAAGGGGCAAAACTTCTCTATGGGCTGAGTTCTCCCATCACCTCTCAGCAGTTAGGATAACTCATTCCACCTCTTCAAGGCTTTGTGTCCTTCCTCTGTAAAACAAAGATTTAGAATCCCTATTACCAGGGTTAAATGAATGTGTTTATAAAAGTGTAAATTACTCTGCATGTGGGGATGGATCAGGTAGAAAGGAAGGGCAGAGTACCCTCACTGTCCTCAGCAGTTCCCCAAAAGGAAAACATCCAGTGCCCATGGATAACTAACTAGTGGGTGAAGGGAGGAAGAGAATACTTTCTAACTAAGGCAATTTCAGAAAAATTGGTTTTCAATTCAAAGCGTGGGTGGGTACAACTGTTCCACCCACAGCCAGCTGTGCACAGAGAAAACCTAGTCCTGTATTGGGTGGCACCTGGTCTGCCTAGAAAGTTTGAGAAACAGTTCTATTTCTGGCCATCTCAAACCTCCCCAAGAACTCCTCCACAACATGCAATTTAATCAGTGCCTTCCCTAGACTGCCTCCCTTCCCAGTATTTGTATTACATATTATAAAGGCTTTGTAGACTCAAAGAATTCTCTTCAATACCCCTTTTTTTCTTCCCGAAAGAGTTAACCAAAACACGAGTCTCTTTCTTCAAGCTGTGGAAACCTCATTTAGCAAAACAAACAAAAAATAATAATAATTAATGCCCTTTGTCTAACAATGCT